>NW_012118265.1:12027680-12039317 GCF_000951035.1 Colobus angolensis palliatus | reverse complement strand
CTGATATAAGTGATGAATTGACGGGTGCTGACGAGTTGATGGGTGCAGCACACCAACATAGCACAAGTATACATATGTAACAAACCTGCACGCTATGCACATGTACCCTAGAACTTAAAGTATAAAAAAATAAAAAAAAAAGGAACAACAACAAAAAAGGCTAATTTGGCTCCCAAAATGCCTAGTACATTGTCAAAACAGACCTGCTTTTATTACCTAGGGTCCTAGTTATATTGCTGTTTTAAACAATGAAACTTTTGACAAGTTTCCTAACTTCTGTAAGCCTCATTTCCTCATGTTTAAAATGGGAATATTAGTACATGCACTGCTCATTTCATAAGAGTATATGGGAATCATGAAATAATGTAAAGGATGATATCTCGAAAATGGTTACAGTATACATAACATAAAGTAATATCACTGTTAATATATCAAGGATTATTTTTCCATAAATATGTTTAAAAAGTTATTTAAAAATAATCTCATTATGTCTAAGAATCAATTTTTAAAAATAATTTAGTTCCCATTTTATAATGAAAACAAGAAAATAAATCCATTTATAAAATTTTATATAATGTTAATGTTTGATAAAATATTCAAATAAATAAAGCAAGCTTCCATAGCAGTCAGCCAATGTCTTACAAAGATCAACAACTGGAATACTGCACTAGGTAAATAAGTCTTTCTAATCTAGTTATTAATTTCATTTATTACTTCTTGATACTTATTTGGCTCTTCCAGTACATTAAACCAACTTTCTTAGACTGCCAAAAATGATAGATTATCCTTCTGTGCATGCCTGTTGTTATCACCATGTGTATTTTCAGTATGTGTGCATGTGTGCGTTTGTCACTGAGATGCCTTAAGAAGCTCTAGTGAGGATAAACAGCCAGCTATATTGAGAACGCTCATTTCACAAAACATCTATGCATGAAACTATGATTTTTTTTTTTAAAGCAAACGATTTAAAAATAATGATACAAGAAGGAAAAATGATCCTTTGTTCTCCAACTAAATCTTATCCTTGGTCACACACTAAAAGGTTTTCATGATATTTGGTCTGGATCTGGAATGTAAACAATATCAATATTTGTAAGGATTTTTCCCCTTTATTTCACAGTAGTTTAAATTATTAACAAAGATATTAAGGCACTGTGTCCAGTGAAAAACTATGGAATTTTAAGTGCAAACACTGTAGATGACCAATGAATTTGGTGTGGATGATTCATACTTACGTTATGCATTCTAGTTGACTTAACTTTGGTATTTGATAAGCTAAAGGAACTACTCTAAGGCTAAATGTTACCAAGCTAAAGGAACTACTCTAAGGCTAAATGTTACCACTATTATTTGACTGATAGGCTGTGTCTCTTACCAAGCATCCAGGATTCACTTGATTATACTAGACCTTTTTAAAGTTCCCAAATTGCTTGATCAGTATTCCAGGCCAAAAGTTAGAGGAGTCCAGAACCTAAGGCCATAGATAAATCCCAAAGGGAGATAGGAAACTTCTCTGACCAGAGGGTTTTATAATTACACATGACTGAATGGCTCTTAATTGCCTGTAGTACTCAGAGAAATGAGACAGGTTTATCAAAGATAATCCTTATATTTGTATTTGAGACATATATAGAGGCAGATATTTCCCTAATTACTCAGAGGTCATATTTGGAAAACTGTAACTAAACCAAGCATTTTTTTTTTTTAATGAAAATGTCACAAAGAAATGTAATTTCACATGTGACTTCGGGTTATTATACAGTATTTTGTTATATAAAACAAGAAATGGTATGTACTTCATGGGATTTCTTTTTCTTAAATAAAATGTTTATTTCATTGTTGTCTGCTCAAAATATTCACTTTATTTCCATGTACTACCATGGGCAATAAAGCTGTTCTTTTCTATGATTTTGCAATGATACGTAATAAAATTATCCTTTTTTTGTTTTTTGGTTCAGTGAATACGACTCACATTATGGTCCTGTGAGCAGGCTGCTCACCTCTTTCCCATTTAAAGAGGCATATAAGTCAATTTACTTTACAACAAAGACTAGAAACCCTACATTTCCGCCTTGTAAACTCCGTTAATCACATGGATTCTGATGAAAGTCAATGTTTCCATCTTTTAAAACGCCTTTTCCCCCCAACACAAATTAAACAACAACTTGGCCATGTTGAGGTCCTCAGTGTCATAATAATAGTGTGTTGGTCATGTAATATAGCCTCAAGCAGGTATCTCACTACAAGACCCATGTTAACAGTGGTTTAGCTGTATTAGTCTATTAAAGAGCTTTTTTTAAGGTGGAAATCTTGTTCGTACTTTATAATGAGAATAAATTGGGCAAAGAAGGATTTACTTTGTTGTAAAAACTAAAATGTATTAAATAAGATTATATACAATTTTAAAATAAATATTTTAAATTGATAAGTTCAACTTAAAGTGTTAAAATTCATACATGTACTTCTCCTATTTAAATTTATTTCTTAATAAATTAATAAGTACTGGTTCATCAAATCTAAAAAATAGGCTCATTACCTTAAAAGGGAAAGATGACGTCCACACAGATAAAAGACAAAAAACAGCTTTTTCTAAAAATGCCTTTTTTAAAGCATATACTGTACGTTTTCTAAAACATGTAATACCTTAAAAATTTATACACTCAATACCTTGTAATCATCCCGAAATCTAATGGGACATAAATGTATTTCATCAGAGATGAAATTCTTCAATGACTGCTAAAATGAGAATCAAAAAATTATTATAATCTAGTAGTCGGGCTTGCAGCAAGCATTAATCAGAAGTCATAATAAATCCACATGCTTCTTTAGACAGCACATTAGTCAAACAGTTTTCTATGATAACGACAATGACTAATGGGCTCTGAGTTAGAAGGGTCAATCATAAACTCATCAAATGCTTCATTTAATTTCTTAATTTGGACAAACACAATTTGTTTATGGGAAAGATATCAGGTGTTCGTGAATGAATAATGGCTATGAAACCAAACTCCATTAATCAGCTCATGATTACAAATGACTTAGAGATTGTTTATTCTAATTTCATTCATTTGGGTCAACAAAGAAAACACGAGCAAACGAAAACATTAAAAAAAAGCACAGTTATTTCTCCATATTTAATAAGGCAATGATAAATACTCTCTCAATAACTGTATCAAAAGGACTTTATTACTCAGGGTTGATACCATTCCTTTTTATAACTGAGTTGTTAATGCATATGATTTATAATGAAACCAGGTAGGGAAAAACTAAAAACAAAATAATATACTTCACTGCTACCACAGTTACACTCATTTTATGACTTCTGATTCCTCAGGC
Source organism: Colobus angolensis palliatus (assembly GCF_000951035.1). Taxonomy (NCBI): domain Eukaryota; kingdom Metazoa; phylum Chordata; class Mammalia; order Primates; family Cercopithecidae; genus Colobus; species Colobus angolensis. The sequence goes on along the minus strand of NW_012118265.1, from coordinate 12,035,981 downwards.
AGAGATAGTCACTCCTGTGTTTCCAGTGCACTTTTTAACACTTTGTAGTTTTCCTGACACATAGCAGTAGGGTCTCAAATATTTCAGATATAATAGATGAATGGTTTATAGCACAATGCTATACTGTATACATACTGTCTGCACAGCTCTCTCCTACCTACACTAGGACGGTGAGCTACAAGGTGGCAGGAATAGTGTCAGGAACTGTTATATTCCCTTTGCCTAGCATAAGGCCTGGCACAATTTATTTTTGTATAAATAAATTCTAAGGGAAAGTACTCTGTCATGTAAAATACTGGCTAATTAAATGATTTCAGTGATAGTGGAGTGTTCTACATTATTTTGAAAGTACCTAAAGAAAAAGCAAATTTCACTGTAATTACTAAAATAAATTTGTTTTTCTTTTGCCTTCCCCTTCCTTCTTCTACTATCACTAAATGGCACTTTGGAGGACTCACTGGGCTATCTGGGGCTGCTGACTGATTCAGCTGCTATCAGGTTCTATGCTTAGAATAAGCTTTATTTGCTCCTTCTGAACCACTCTGTGCCCTCCTCCACCCTGGCCTGGTAGATGAACTTCATGGACCACATCACATAAGTTGCCTTGCCCTTGAGCTGTTTAGTGTTTGAGTCTGGCCAAGAGAAGACACTGAAGGGACAATATAATTAGAGGGCAAGAAGAAGGAGGGGCGAGGGTTTATTTCCCGCTGATCTGTAGTTTGACAGTGGCTACATTTCTCTATTGAAGGCCCAGTTTCTGTTGAAGCAGACCTCTCACAATGCTCTCAAAATGCTCTATAGCTGATCTCTTCCCTTTCCTTTTTCAGGTCTAGATGTGGTAAAGACTCACAGCAATTGCTGGGCCAGGAATTTTGATGGGTCATCTTAAACCTGCCCAAACCTTTATTAATAGCCCATTCATTAATCTATCTGATTATGCTGTTGAGTGTGCCCTGTTATTCCTGCTGCCACCTTTAGCCATATACTTGCTCATCTTTGGCTCCCACATTCCCTCCCTAGCCTCCCAAGTTCTGAGGTACAATCTACAGTCTATAGTTAGTTAGCTTAATACTGGCTTGTCTACATTACTTCAGTATGCTGATCCTTACCACTATATCTCATGACATATAGACTCTGTTTTAGGTATATCCAAGGTAACTGTTTCTGTTTTTGACTGTGTACTTGCAATCTTAAATCGTACCCTACTGATGGGTTGCAGAAGAGTTTCTTGATGTCTTATCTGTTTCTGATTCATTATCTCATTCCCCCATTTCAACTCTTACTTCTGACCCTGAGTCCCGGGTTTTGAGAGTATGAAATATTTTGAAAACTATCTTCACTAATATAAAATAAAATTACTAATATATAGAAGTCTACAAAGAGTAGACTACTTCATAAAGAAACTAGTCATAAATCTTTTCTAAAATATATAAAATATAATTTATGATCTGTTTTGCTTAAAAACAATTAATGCTTCTCAGTTATAAAATATTTTCCCATCCATAGTTTTTCTTTTTTTAATACCAAAAATAGTATAAGAAAGGTATATCCTATGTACCTGAATCTTTGAGGAATGAATTGTCATGATTTAATTCTCAGAGCTAATCTATTGAACTTCCAACATGTAAATCACTTGTTTGTGACTGACATCTTTCTATAATGCATTATAAACTTGTATACTCTTTCAAATTTTCAATTATAAAAGAAATACAAGCTTATTTTAAAGTAAATCAAAACACTGTAAGAAAGCAGAAAATAAAGACACACCACCACTACTTATTACACCCCTCCCCATTGTAGTTGGTGAGTATTTCCCCAAGGCTTTTTGTATGCATGTTAAAAATACACAATCAGAGTTATTAGTAAAAGTATATGGATGGCACCACTTACACTTCTGCAACTTCATGTTTTTCCTTCTTCAATGATTTGATAGATATTTTCCCTTGCTAGTCAGCACATACAGCCCTGCCTCTTTTCCTTTAAGATCTGCACAGCATTTTGCTGCACAGTCAGCCTCCCACATCCATGGAGGATTGATTCCAACACTCCCCGCAGATACCAATATTCTCGAATACTCAAGTCCCTTATATAAAATGGCACAGGACAGTCACCCCTTCATATCCATGGGTTCCATATCAGTGGATATAGAGGACCAACTATACCTTTATGTCTTCTTAAACAAATTACTGCTGAACTTCATTCATCCTTTCTTGATGACCCAGAGTATAATTATGAACATTAAAGCATCAAGCAGAGTTTGGGATTATAAAACAGCAATGTCCTTAAGAGGTTATAGAAAGATATGCCAGACACTAGACTCCTGTAGTTTTTTTTAGATCTTTTGTCCATTATTTATAATGTGTCCATGTCTTCCTTGTCAGAAATTAGTAGGTCAAATTTAAGCACTTTCTGCTATTTCTGAATAACTTACTCTAGTTAATCTGACAGAGGTTTAAAAACTAGGCATCAAATGTAAATAATGCATCAAAATCAGTAAAGAGAAGGAGGAATTATTTAACAAATGGTATCAGAAATGATTAGCTCTTTGCAGGGGTGAAAATAAATCTGTCTTAACTTCAGCATTAAACTCCAAAAAAATTCAAGAGTTAAAGATACAACACTCATAAAAATACAAAAACAATGACCAAGTGAAAATACTGAATATTAAGAGCTGAAAGAGAAAGACCTGTGTGTAGTAAGAAATTGGGTCTGGCCTTAGTCTTCAGCTCCTGAGAGGTCAGAGTGACATTGCAATTTGTTATTCAAAATGGCTCTCTCAGACCACGCCTGGTATTTATGCTGAGAAAGCAATTTAAAGTAGGGCCAGCCACACCTAACAGTATTAGACTAGGGGTAGAGGGTGGCTGGCTAGGCTAAAGAGACCTACAATCATGCACCAGATAATAATGTTTTGGTTAAGCAAAGACATAAGATTATAATAAAGCTGAAAAATTCCTATGGCCTAATGATGTCAGGGCTGTCCTATGTTTGTGGTGATACTGGTGTAAACAAACCAACTGCTTTTACAAACCCAGCATGTAAAAGCATAGCATAATAAATGACTGTGTTACTGGCTTATGTATTTACTGTACTAAATTTTTTATCAATATTTTAGAGTGCATTCCTTCTACTTATAAAAAAAAGTTAACTGTAAAACAGCCTCAGGCAGGTCCTCCAGGAAATATTACAGAAGGCACTATTATCATAGGAGGTGACAGCTCCATGGGTGTTACTGCCCCTGAAGATCTCCCAATGGGACAAGATATGGAGATGGGAGACAACCATATTGATGATAATCCTGACCCTGTGTAGGTTTAGGCTAATGTGCATGCTTGTATCTTAGTTTCTAACAAAAAAGTTAAAATAATTTTTAAAAAGTTTTTAATGGCTGTTCAATGAATTTGTGTTGTAAGCTAAGTGTTATTTAAAATGGTCAATAAGTTTAAAAAGTTGAAGTTTATAAAGTAAAAACTTACAGTAGCTAAGTTTAATTAAGTTTATTATCGAACAAAAAAAATTAAATGAATTTAGCGTAGTATAACTGTAGTGTTTATAAAGTCAACAGAACTGTATGGTAATGTCCTAGGCTTTCACATTCACTCACCACTCACTCCCTGACTCACCTGCAAAGTCCATTTATGGTAAGTGCCCTATACAAGTTCATTATTTTTTATCTTTTATAGCGTATCTTTACTGTACCTCTTCTATGTTTAGATATGTTTAGATATACAAATACCATTGTGTTACAACTGTTTACAATATTCAGCATAGCAATATGCTGTCTCAGGTTTACAGCCTAGGAGCAACAGACTATACCATATAGCCTAATTGTGTAGTAGGTTATACCACCTAGGTTTGTATAACTACACTCTGTGATGTTTGCACAATGACAAAATCACCTAATGATGCATTTCTCGGAATGTATCCTTATCAAGTGATATATGACTGTATACTCTATGATGTTCACAATGATAAACGGCCTTGTGATATTGCAATAAACACAATTAAAAATATGCAAGAACTGCGAGAGATCACTTCTTACAGGGATATGTAATTTTCTGGAGAGGTGGACTGCTCATATGGAAATAATTAGCGTCACATGGCATTTGAAGCAGACACACGCAACACTTGAGCTCATCACAACAGCAACAGGAGGTGGCTAAGAAATTTTTACAGTAGTACAGTATGTATAACAGTTAATTGTGTGCTGTTATGATTGAACAATGCATCTTTACATCTGTTTCCCTTTCTCTCACATGCAAATGGCACAATGTATGGTTTGTAAGTGTTCATGTGTTTAAGTTTTGATATATTTTAACTTTCTATAATAGTTCATATATATTTTATAGTGGTAAATAACCTAAGACTAGTATCTACATGTATTTTATACATTCATGACATATGCGACTTTTTCTCAATTTTCCCAATACCTCTAGGTTACAGTGGTCATCTGAGTTTTTTTAAATTGTCACAAATCTACAAACAAAATGTACAAAATATTCATGTAAAAAAAAAAATCCTTGTATAAGGAGACCCACGAAGTTTAAACCCATGTTGTTTAAGGGTTAACAGAACACAGTAATATTTAGTCACAAATTTAGAATGAAATGATACCACATTAAGTGTAGAAAAAAATACAATTTCAAAATATATATGTAATAATTTGAAAATAAGCAAACTTTATATTCTCTCACCAAATACAAGTACTAAATACTCCACAGGTGTATTAATTTTTGTAAGTCTTCAGAGTGGTATTTTCCTACAACTTGCCCAAAAAATATCCATCATGTTGATTTTTAGAAAACACTGAACTTATATAAAATATATACCAAACTAGATATCTAAAAATAAAAATATAAAATACCTGACAACTTGCTAACTCAGGTCAGAAGAGATTAATAAAATGAAATGTGATAATATGCAAAAGTGCTTTGTAAACCGGGAACTGTTATGCAAACATAAAACATTATTATCTTTATTTTTAAATTATTTAAAGATGAGGTCCTGCTGTGTTGCCCAGGCTAGAGTGCAGTGGCTATTTACAGGCTATGCACAGTCATAGCACACTACAGCCTTGAACTCCTAGGCTCAAGTGATCCTCCAGCCTCAGCTTCCTGAGTAGCTGGGACTACAGGCTCACGCCACCATGCTTGGGCAAGACATTATTAAATCAGCAAAAGTCACAAAGCAGCACAGACATCTGTGATACCATTTATAAAAGCAGATATTTTAATTTTTGAAATTCATATTTGATGCAAAAAAGTGAAATTATTTTTCTTAAAAATGACATATAATTGCTTCTTCTGTAAGTTTGTTAATTCCAGTTCTGAATCAGTAATATGTATATTTTAAAATATTAGCTTTCAGTAGCTAGAGAGAAATAAGAAACATTAAAGTAAAGCTAATTATTCCTTCATACACCTGACCAGAAAATGTTATATTAAGCACAAACTATGTGTAGGTTCTTGGTGCTGGAGATCCAAAAGTGAACGAAGCAAATAAAAATCCTCACCCTGATACAGCTTACATTCTAGTGGGGAGAGACAGATATTGAAAAAAAATTAATTAGAGATGGAAACAGTGGTAAAACAGAAAAATGAAGCAAGCAAATGGGACAAGAGGGAAGGAGGGAGGGTGTGGGGGTGGGGTGGGGGGGGGAAGGTGCAGTTCAGCCTGATGACATCTGAGTAATGACCTGAAGGAGGCAAGACAGTAAGCTAGGTATTATAGCTATTTGGGGAAGTGTGTCCAGGCAGAAAGAATAGGCAGCATTAAGGTCTTGAAGGAGAAGCTACCTGTTGAGACTAAGGAACACTAAGAAGGTGAATGTGATTGAGCAGGGAGAACAGGAGACGAAATGAAGAAAAAAGAAAAAAATAGCTCATCAGATTCTTAAGGACTTTATAGGCCATTGGATGACTTTGGCTTTTTCTCTGGAGTAGGCATTAGGGTGTAAGAGTGGTATTTCTGATCAAGGTTTTAAAAGGACCACTCATTCCGGTTGCCATGTTAAAAATATAATGGAGCTAGTGGGAATCAGGCAACCAGTAAAGAAGCTATTGCAAAAATTCAGGTGAGAGATGGTGATGACTTGGTCTTGGTAAGTGGTAGGAAAGACAGTGAGAACAAAGATTGTACATATGTTTTAATGGCACAGACCCCAGAAGTCGCTGACAGATCAACTGTGATTGTGAGGTGTGGGAGAAACAGTGGAGTCAGTGACCATTTAAAATCTCTGAGGAGTGAATAAACACAGATTTTGGAGGGAAGCTGAAACTTGGAAGGGCAGGCACGGTGGTAGTTCACTGTTTTTGAGGTTTTGACCTTAGGGTAGGTCATGGTTGTAGTAAGACATGGCTGAATTGCTGAGAAAACCCTGTGGTCTTTTGGCCTGAGAACTAGAGGAAACAGCCCCAGGCAAGTCCAGCCACTGGAAGTAAGGAAGAATCCTAGGAAAGAGAGAATCAGAGAAAGGGAGACCTGATTCTTTGTAAATTCTGCCCAAGTCTCTGACTGCTGAAGCACTCCCGTTCAGGACATACTCGCAGTCTGAAGATGAGGTTAAATTAATTAAGTTGATATTTCAGCTGCTGCCCACCATAGATGAAAGTAAGTTACAATCTGGGTCTATTCAAGTAAACTGCCTGCTAAAACAAAAACAATAATGCTCTTCAGAGGAACAGAATAGAATGCAGAGTATTCACAACCAAATATTCACAATATCTAACATACAATCAAATAAGCATTCAACATCTAAAGAACGAGGAAAATTGGACCCAATGTCAAAGGAAAAGAAAATCAACAGCAACCAACCTTGAGAGAACTCAGATGTTGAAATTAACAGTAAAGATTTTAAAATAGCTATTTTTTAGGCCCCACCCAACATGAGAATAAAACAGCCATTATAACTATGCTCAGTGAGGTACATAAAAATACACTATAATAAATTAAAAATTGAAAATCTCAGAAGAGAAAAATAAAATATAAAGAAACCAATAATTTTAGAACTGAAAAATGTTAGAAATTTTAAAATTCACTAAATAGAAATGGCAGGATCAGTGACCATGAACAATGATAAAATAGAGCGATAGAAATGTTCCAACCTGAAGACTCAGAGAAAAAAACTGGGAGGAAAAAAAGAAGATGACTGTATCAGTCAATTTTGCCTTGCTATAAAGGAATACTGGGGCAGGTAACGGTAGCTTATGCCTGTAATCCCAGTACTTTGAAAGGCTGAGGGGTGCAGATCATTTGAGGTCAGGAGTTCGAGAACAGCCTGGCCAACATGGTGAAACCCTGCCTCTACTAAAAATACAAAAAATTAGCGGGGTGTGGTGGTAGGTGCCTGTAATCCCAGCTACTCAGGAGGCTGAGGCAGGAGAATCACTTGTACCCGGGAGGCGGAGGTTGCAGTGAGCCAAGATCGCACCACTGCACTCCAGCCTGGGTGACTGAGTGAAACTCTGTCTCAGAAAAAAAAAAAAAAGGAATACCAGAGGCTGGGTAATTTATAAAGAAGTTTATTTTGGCTCCTGGTCCTACAGGCTGTCTAAGAAGCATGGGCCAGCATCTGCCCCTAATGAGGCCTCAGGAAGCTTCTGATCATGGCAGAAGACAAAGTGGGAGTCAGTATATCACATACCAAGAGAAGGAGCAAGAAAGGGAGAATGAGAAGACACCACACTCTTTTAAACAACCAAATCTCATGTGAACTCAGAGCAAGAACTCACTCGTTACCACAAGGAGGTCATCTAGCCATTCATAAGGGATCCACTCCCATGATCCAAATACCTCCTGCTATGCCCCGACTCCCATACTGGGGATCATATTTCAACAAGAAATTTGGAGGGGACACACATCCAAACAGTATCAATTACAAAGAGGAGGAAGATGTGGAAAAGGAGTCTAACGTGTAAAACAGAAAACAGTGCAGATTTGAAGAAATTACAGCAAAATAATTTCCCAAATTTGAGGGCATGAATTTGCAGACTGAAATACATTATATTCAAACTACTGAGAATCTTATTGAAAACTGCCACAGAAAACAAACAAATTACATACAGTAACAACAATGACTTCAATGACTAAACTTTTCATCAGAAAAAAGGAAAGCCAAAAGGTAGTGAACACTATCTTTAAAGTGAAGGATAAGAATCTTGAAGGATACCGACCTTGACCTAACTGATATTTTATATAACACAACACCCCCAGGCCGGGCGCGGTGGCTCAAGCCTGTAATCCCAGCACTTTGGGAGGCCGAGACGGGTGGATCACGAGGTCAGGAGATCGAGACCATCCTGA
>NW_012118265.1:11985032-12026495 GCF_000951035.1 Colobus angolensis palliatus | reverse complement strand
CTTAAAATATTGATTGACAAACGCAATTGAGAAACCATCCATGGCCAAGGAAAGAACCACCTGGTCCCTAGTGCCTAAAAGAATACCTGGTACATGAAAGACATTCATTAAAAATTGTTGAATGCTGAATGAACTCAAACATTCTAATTATTTTTTAAAATAAATTACACTGTAAATTTAAATGCCATAAAATTATTTTCCAAAGTGAAGAGGTGATAGGAAATTTAAAATGAACACAGGCTTAGGCAAAATACGCAATGTTCAAATCCACATTATAAAAAAATTTACATCATTATGTTTCTAGGTATCTTCCTAATAAATGGTTCTAATTCATATTACATACAACTTATTTATGATTATTTACTATAAGGGTTGACTATAAATGTGCTTGCCTCACTAAATGAATATTATCCAATTGAATTTCCCAACTTTTAAAAGCATAAATAATCAACTGTATCCAGATATACAAAAAAATCTCTCATCTAATTAATAATAATTTGCGCCTGTAATCTCAAATTACAGGAGGCTGAAGTGAGTGGATTACTTGAGCCCAGGAGTTTGAGACCAGCCTGAGGAACATGGCAAAATCGTATCTCTTTAAAAAAAAAAAAAAAAAAAGGATACGAAATGTTAGCAGGGTGTGCCTGTGATCCCAGCTACCCAGGAGGGTTGAGGTGGGAGGCTCACCTGAGTCCAGGAAGACGAGGCTGCATTGAGCTGTGATCATGCCACCGCACTCCAACCTAGACAACAGAGTGAGACCTTGTCTCAAAAAAATAAGTTAATAATAATAATAATAATAATTTGCTAAGTCCAACTTACTTTTCATGGTCTTTGGTTAACAGTTTCATAATGTCTTTAGAACGATAATAATTTAAAAGTTCTCTTTTTAAAACAATTTTTAAAATCCCAAGGCCTTAGTAACCTTTCAAATTACTACGCAAAACTGAGAAATAATGACCATTTCAAGTATTGCTTAAGCGAGTTAAAACAGAAGGAATTAATTACTTCATATGAAATAACTTAGAGCCAATAAAACGTACACTTAAATGAAATCTACTACTGTCACGTGAAGAATTGTAAGGAATTTATAGAGTTTAACATATTCCTTCCAGGAGGTAGATAATAGGAATGATTACATACAAAGTATTTAAAAAATTTAAAAAGCATTAAATTCAAAATTCCTTATTTTAATTCAAAATTCAAAATTACCTTTTACGAGCATATATAATACATCATTGGCATACTTATTTTAAAAACTTTCTGAAAACATTAGACATGTAAAACATTCTTAAATCAGATAGCATTTGATGACAGGTCATTTAGATGAATTGAATATATTAAATATACTGTACAGATATGGGGAAGCTATTCTGGAAGTTTTTGTATGTATAAATTTCCCATCACACAGTCTGATAAATCTTTTCTATCTCAGGGTTTGCTCTAAGGGAAAAATGAGTGTATTTTACTTGGTTAAAAATTACAGATCTAAATGCCTGGGGATGAATTTTCCTTTCCAATTTATGAATGGGAGGTGAGAAAGAAACATACAAAAGAGCAACCTAGACTTCCTCTCCTGTCCTCTCATCTTCTTTTTGTCTCCCTCTATACTTCTGTTCCTGTATTAATTTACCTAGCTCAAATTCTATCATAGTCCTACATGAAAAGTCAACTTCACTGGTTTAGAATACTTTGTCAATTGCCTTACATATAAATAGAAGCAATTGAAATGAGCTGCAATTGTGGGTACAGGCAATAAAGTCCCCACTCATTTGGAACCAAAGAAAAAAATATCCAACCCATTAGAGTATTGTAATAATCAGCTTTCCCCCCTTGTATTCAAAAAACATAAAACAGTAATTATCTATGTGCATATAACAAAGTTGGTTCAGTGTTTTCAATTATAGGAACACGAAAATGGTAAACATAAAGTATTAGGGATATATCCCCCATTATTACTCTTAGAACAATTACCAACAATAAAGCAAAGTGCCACATACTGAAAAGCTAGAGAAATTATTATGGAACAACACATTCTCCATTTTCTGCAAGCAACAGCCATGCTTGCTTTTAACTCCTACTTTATAATTTAACTCCAGTGGTGTTTAAATACACATTTACACAGTCTACTGGTGATATTCATTCATTTATTCAACCAATGACAAAAAACCAAAAGCTTCTAATACCAGGGTACCATGTTAGTTACAGGAGAATACAAAGTTGACAGACAGACCTTACCTGTGAGGAATTATGTATAGAAATGGTTCCAATGAAGTATTTATAATAGCTATGAATATAAGCTATAATATATACAAAACAAAATTTTTAGAAAATTGAATCCAAAAATATACAAAAAGAAGTATATCATGCCCAAGGGTTGTTCATCCCAGGAATGTAAGATTGGTTTAACATTTGAATATCAAACAATGAAATGTAGCATATCAATAGTATAAAGAAGAAAATACATATAATCATCTATATAGATACTGAAAAGGCATTTGACAAAATAAAACATTCATTCTTTCCAAGAATTTGAAACAAAATAAGAAGAAAATGTCCTCAACCTAAAAAAAAGTCATCTATGAAAAACGTGCAGTGAACATCTTGCTTAATGGTGAAAGACTGAATGTTTTCTTGTTAGGATCAGAAATAAATGAAGGATATCCACTCTTACCACTTTTACTGAAAAGCTGGAGATTCTAGCTACGGTAATAAGGTAAAAATAAGAAATGAAAGGTATCCAGTTTTGTAAATAAAATTTTCTCTATTTACATATGACATAATTGTTTATGTAGAAAAATTCTATCCCAGAGCTTAAAATAAAATTTTAAAAAAGCCAAAAAAGAAAAATCCCAATGAACAAAAACTTAAAAACCTACTATTTGCAATGATGCCCAGAATATGAAATATTTAGGAATAAATTTAACAAATATATGTAAGATTTATGGGCTGAAAACTACAAATCTCTGATAAAAGAAATAAAAAAACTGAATAAATGGACAGCTATACCATGTCCATGGATTGAAAGATTTAATATGTTAAGATGTCAATTCTTCCCAGATTGATCTATAAAGGTGATGCAACTCTAATCAAATTCCAGTTGAATTTAAAATTTAAAAAAATTTTAATCTGAGTCAGTTTTGATTCAATTTGCTGGATTTTTAAAAATCCAGTAATCAATAAACTGGTTCTAAAATGTATATCAAAAGGGAAAAGAATTAGAAAAGCTAAAGCATTCTGAAAAAGAAAAACAAAGTTAGAGAAATCACTAACTAATTTCTAGACTCAATAAAGCACTACAGTAATCAAGGCAGTACGGTATTGGGTAAAAGGAGAGACAGATAGATCAAGGGAACAGAACAGAGAATTCAGAATAGAGCTACTTATATGTGGTGAACTGATATTTTGCAAAGGTACAAAGGCAATTTGGTGGAAGAAAAACATATTTTCAACAAATAGCGCTGGGACAATAAGATATCCATGTGCAAAGCAAAGAACCCCAATTCATACTTCACCATATATAAACATTAATTTAAAATGGGTCATAGAAACTAAATTATAAAAACTCTAGAAGAAAACATAGAAGCAAGTCATTGAATTCTCTGGTTAGGCAAAGATTTCTTAAATATGTGGCTAAAAACACAATACATACAAGAAAAACTGATTAAAATTAGACTTCATCATGATTAAGAGCTGCTCTTCAAAAGACACCATTAAGAGAATGAAAACATGCCACAAACTGCGAAAAATGTTTGGAAATAACATATATGATCATGGACTTTTATTCAGAATATACAAACTCTTAAAACTCAGCAACTGAAAAATGAGCAATTTTTTTTTAATGGGCAAAGAAGCCCTATTATGGTAAATAATCACATTAAGAGTGCGTAACATCATTCACCATGAGAGAAATGCAGATTGAAACCACAATGAAAGACCTCTACACACCCAATGAAATGACCAAAGGAAAACTAAAACTAACCATATCAAGTATTGGCAAGCATGTGGAACAACTGGATTTCCTATAGACTGCTGTTGGGAGCAAAACATGGTTCAGCCACTTTGGAAAACAGTTTGCAGTTTCTCATAATGTTAAATACAAAGTTATTATTATTATTTTTTAATTTTTTTTTTGAGATGGAGTCTTGCTCTGTCGCCCAGGCTGGAGTGCAGTGGCCGGATCTCAGCTCACTGCAAGCTCCACCTCCTGGGTTTACGCCATTCTCCTGCCTCAGCTTCCCGAGTAGCTGGGACTACAGGTGCCCACCACCTCGCCCGGCTAGTTTTTTGTATTTTTTAGTAGAGACGGGGTTTCATCGGGTTAGCCAGGATGGTCTCGATCTCCTGACCTCGTGATCCGCCCATCTCGGCCTCCCAAAGTGCTGAGATTACAGCCTTCAGCCACCGCGCCCGGCCAAACACAAAGTTATTATGCCAGCATCCTAGTCTTAGGTATTTGCCCAAGTAGAGGAAAACCTCACGTTCACACAATATCTAAATTGAGAAAGTTATAATGGTTTAATTCATAATTGCCTCAAATTAGAAACAACAGCATCCTTCAATTAACTAATTCACACAATGGAATACTACTCAGCAATAAAAAGTAAATAAGCTACTGATATATGCAACAACACGGATAAATCTCAAATGCATGATGCTAAGTCAAAAACGCCAGACTCAAAGTCTACATATTAGGAGTCTATTTATAAGACATTTCAGAAAAATTCAAGTGTAAGGACAAAAAAATAGATCAGTGGTTTCTAGGAGTCAGGAGTAGTGGGTTCACAAAAAAAGGGGTATGGGGGAATTTGGGGGAACGATAGGATTGTTCTACAATTAGATTCTCAGAGCTGTTACTTGACCATTTGCACTTATTGAAAATTAAAGAACTGTCACTTTAAAAGGTACATTTTGCTGTATACATACCATTAATTTTAAAAACTATTGTTAAGAAAATAAGTAAGACAAGGACTGGGAGAAAATATTTATGAAGTACATGACTGATTTGTATTTAGAATATAAATAACTACAACTCAACAATATAAATAATTTCTTTTAAAAATAGGCAAAAGATATGAGCAGATACTTCAAAAAGTATACAGATGATAAATGATTGTATGAAAAGATGCTCAACATCATTAGTCATCACAGGAAGGCACATTAAAGTAAATGAAGTACAACACCTCAATAAAAGGGCAAAAATTAAAGAGAAAAAAAGTCAACACCACCAAGTAATGTCAAGGATATGGAACAAATGAACCAAACTTTCATACAATGCTTGTGAAAATACAAAATGGTACAACCAATTTGGATAAAATTTTGGCAGTGACTAAAAGTTAAAGCTCCACTTACTATATAACCTAAGTAATTCCAACTCCATTCTTCTTCCTTAGCAATCCCATTCCTAAGCAATAACTCAAAATAAACGAAAATGTGTTCCAACAGACTTGTACACAAACGTCCATATAAGCTTTACTCATAAAAACCATAAACTGAAGCAATTTATTTGTGTCCAACTGCTGAATGAATAAACAAACTGGTATAGCCAGAAAACGAAATACTATTCACCAGTTAAAAAAAAAAAAAAAAAAGGAACGCTCACAATGACACGAACAAATCCAAAAAGCATTACACCAAGTGAAAGACTACAGATACAAAACACAACATATTATATGATTCCATTTACAACGCGTTCTGAAAATAGCAAAACTCTAGTGACATAAAGCAGATTAGTGGTTGCTAAGGTCCAGGAATAGGGAGAGAGAATTGACTTCAAATGAGAACAAAGAAACCTTCTGGAGTAATGTAAAGGTTCTTTAGTAAAATCTTTGGTCAAAGTGACACAGCTACATATATTTGTCAAAATTTTAAATTTTATACTAAATACTGGGGAGTTTTATCATGTTTAAATTAAACCTTTGCTAGACCTCTTCAGGTTCTCTTCATAACCACAGAAAAATCAGAAAATAAAGATAAGCAAAAACAAGTTTTTCATAACCCTAAATCCCATTATCCAGAGACAATACCAATACAAGTGATATAATGTACATCATCTAGGTATTTTTCAATATATATATTAACTTTTGGTAAAACCAAAATAGAACAAAATTCTTCACACTGTTCAGGAGCTTTTAAAAAATTCTAAATTATATCTATATTACTTCCATTTCAACAAATTCACCAAGTACATTTTTTTAAAAAGGAAAAAAGACAAGTTACACTATGATTCTCCTAGTTGTAAGTGAACACCAAAACTTTCTATTGTATGTCTTTTTGTTGCAAGAAATTATTTGAACACTTGCAAAACTTGTTTTTATTAATGTATAACTCAATTGAATTCACAGGTCTTGGAATCTGTAAAAATACATATTCATGTTTTGCTAAACAAAATTCAAAGAAATCCTTTACAAATATAGAACAACATTTTAGCTTTTTTTGGATGACAATTTAAAAATAACAGTTAACACTGAATAAACATTACAAAAATTTTCTGAAAGAGAAAGGATTATTTGTTGCCATCCACTCTTTCTAAATTTAGGAGAAGATGCTGTACTCACACATGTGAAGGGCCAGTCTATTTAAACAGTTTTTAAAAAAATTTTATTATGAAAGAAAAAAGAAACCCCAGGGCCTAAAATGTAATGAGTGATCCCATTAGTTCCACCAGACTAAAATCATACAGTCTACGTATGTGGTCTTTTCAGCCACATCTGTCATGAACCATTTTTACATCACAAAATGCAAAATACTGAGCAATGATTTACTAGATGAGACCTGGGAAAGTATTCATCATTTTCCCCTAAAATAAAAAATGGCTCACAGGAAGACAGGTGATAGTTCCTTCTTTGCAATGTACACATATTTTAGAATTGAATCCTAATCTTAGCAACAAAGAGAAAATTATAATAAAAAGATTAAATAAAATGAAAAGATGAAAATTCAGTTATAATTTTCTTAAACTCCAAATATTGTGCTTGGCTAGGAAACATGGATCAATTATTTAAAATATGTGAAAATGTATATAAATTACTTACCACATAGTAGATGCTCAGTAAATGGCACTCATTATTTTAAACACTTCATGAATCATATTTTTATTAAGCATTTTATAAAATGATCTGATATTCCTTTCAAAAACTCTGTTACACTAAACTAGAATTTTTACTTAATATAAAAATGCATAAAGGCTATATTTTTCATTTCACTACATTAATTATTTCTTTGACTTATCTGAAATCCAAATTAATCATTTCTTGGTAAATTTATTTACATAATGTTCTTTTACTCTTATCCAATAAAACAGACCTATAATTTCTCCCATAAGAATAGGTCGACTATCAGTATGGCTATTTTAATGGCTTAAATTTAAAGATATTAAAGGGGAATTAATTCTAAACGTCATTACATAATTTTACAATAGATAAATTAATTACAATGATTTTAAAACCACTGAAAAAGACCGATATATCTAATATATAAACAAGCATCCAAATGTCATACACCTCTCAGTCTTTCAATAACGAAGTCAGGGAAAACAAATTCACAGACACCCAAGTGAATTGGCAACTGTAAGTGACAGAAGCCCTTCTAAATCCTCTGTTTACACTGGGGATTAGTGGAGTAGATTTTGAGTTGCACATTGAACAGTCCATGGTCAAGGGAACCTGCTCCCTGTCAGCCCGCGGGGCATAAGGACAAAGCATGGTCCTGGTAGGAAGTGACCCATAAACGTATTCCTACCCAGGATTTATACAAAGCCAGTCTGCCTCACAGAAACTCCATATGACCATTAACTGGCCTGCAAGGCCTGCCAGGAGGCCTAATTACAGGTCTACAGAGCCCAATAACAAAAGCTGAAGGGCTTTAGCCTAGGGATGATCTGCTTTATACTGACTTGAGAGAGTCCATATAGAGGACCCAAAAGAAAGAGGTTTAGCTTTAAAATTCTCCCCAGAGATCCAGCATTGTACTCGAGTCTAGAAAGCTCACAAGCAACATACTTCATCTAGGCTTAAACATATCACCCTCTCAAAATTAACATTCAACTACTGTCTGCTTAACATCTGCTCAAACATGGCAAGTTGCTGTGATATTGTCAGAATCTAGCTGATACCTTTTTTTTTCCTACTAAACATCATTAGGGTAAATAACAGCCACTCAAATATAAATATGTAACTGATGTTAAAACAAACAACTTATACTTTCTAAGTAAAGTAATTTACTTAGAGATTCTCTTTGGGACACACCAATTTTATCTTTTTGGATTAACAAAAAGCTCAAAGCCACATTCATTGTTGGAAACTGGAAGATAAATTAACATTACTAAATTGATTTGTATCAAAGCTATTAAACTTGACATCGAATTTTGAAGTTTCCATAAACCATACTTGATTGAAAAAAAAAAAAGCTATAACTAATGTCCAAGTCAACTAAACTATTTAAGGCTTTATTCATTTGTTTTGTTTTAAAAGTACTATTCTTGAAAAAGAGGTACTCCTCCCCAACTAATTTTATGAGGCCAGCATCATCCTGATACCAGAATGTGGCACAGATACAACAAAAAAGAAAATTTCAGACCATATTGAATATTCCTTGATGAACATCAATGCAAAAATCCTCAATAAAATACTGGGAAACCGAAGCCAGCAGCACATCAAAAAGCTTATCCACCACGATCAAGTCAGCTTCATCCCTGGGATGCAAGGCTGGTTCAACATACTCAAATCAATAAACATAATCCATCACATAAACAGAACCAATGACAAAAACCACATGATTATCTGAATAGATGCAGAAAAGGTCTTCGATACAATTCAACACCCCTTCATGCAAAAAAATTCTCAATAAACTAGGTATTGACGGAATGCATCTCAAAATAGTAAGAGTTGTTTATGACAAACCCACGGCCAATATCATACTGAATGGGCAAAAGCTGGAAGCATTCCCTTTGAAAACTGGCACGAGACAAGGATGCCCTCTCTCACCACTCCTATTCCACCAAGTATTAGAAGGTCTGGCCAGGGCAATCACGCAAGAGAAAGAAATAAAGGGTATTCAAATAGGAAGAGAGGAACTCAAATTGTTGCTGTTTGCAGATGACATGATTGTATATATAGAAAATACTGTCATCTCAGCCCAAAATCTCCTTAAGCTGATAAACAACTTCAGCAACGTCTCAGAACACAAAATCAATATGCAAAAATAACAAGCATTCCTATACACAAGTAACAGACAGAGAGCCAAATCATGAGTGAACTCCCATTCACAAATGCTACAAAGAGAATAAAATACCTAGGAATCCAACTTACAAGGGATATGAAGGACCTCCCTCTTCAAGAACTACTAAGCACTGCTCAAGGAAATAGGAGAGGACACAAACCAATGGGAAAAAAATTCCATGCTCATGCATAGGAAGAATCAATATAGTGAAAATGGCCATACTGCCCAAAGTAATTTATAGATTCAATGCTAACCCCATTAAGCTACCACTGACTTTCTTCACAGAATTAGAAAAAAACTACTTTAAATTTCCTATGGGGGAAAAAAAAAGAGCCCATATAGCCAAGACAATCCTAAGCAAAAAGAACAAAGCTGGAGGTATCACACTACCTGACTTCAAACTATACTACAAGGCTATAGTAACCAAAACAGCATGGTACTGGTACCAAAACAGATATATCAACCAATGGAACAGAACAGAGAAGACAGAAATAATGTCACACATCTACAACCATCCGATCTTTGACAAACCTGACAAAAACAACAGTGGGGAAAGGTTTCCCTATTTAATAAATGGTGTTGGGAAAACTGGCTAGCCATATGCAGAAAACTGAAACTGGACCCCTTCCTTACACCTTATACAAAAATTAACTCAAGATGGATTAAAGACTTAAACGTAAGACCTACAACCATAAAAACCCTAGAAGAAAACCTAGGCAATACCATTCAGGACATAGGCATGGGCAAAGACTTCATGACTAAAACACCAAAAGTAATGGCAACAAAAGCTGAAATAGACAAATGGGATCTAATTAAACTAAAGAGCTTCTGCACAGCAAAAGAAACTATCATCAGAGTGAACAGGCAACCTACAGAATGGGAGAAAATTTTTGCAATCTACCCATCTGACAAGGGACTAATATCCAGAATCTACAAGGAACTTAAAACAAATTCACAAGAAAAAAACAAACAACCCCATTAAAAAGTGGGCAAAGGATATGAACAGACATTTCTCAAAAGAAGACATTTATGTGGCCAACAAACATACAGAAAAAAGCTCATCATCACTGGTTATTAGAGAAATGCAAATCAAGACCACCATGAGATATCTTCTCATGCCAGTCAGAATGGCGATCATTAAAAAGTAAGGAAACTACAGATGCTGGAGAGGACGTGGAGAAATAGGAACATTTATACAATGTTGGTGGGAGTGTAAATTAATTCAACCATTGTGGATGATAGTGTGGCGATTCCTTAAGGATCTAGAACCAGAAATACCATTTGACCCAGCAATCCCATTACTGGGTATATACCCAAAGGATTATAAATCATTCTACTATAAAGACACATGCACACATGTATTTATTGCAGCACTGTTCACAATAGCAAAGACTTGGAACCAACCAAAATGCCCATCAATGATAGACTGGATAAAGAAAATGTGGCACATACACACCATAGAATACTATGTAGCCATAAAAAAGGATGAGTTCATATCCTTTGCAGGGACATGGATGAAGCTCGAAACCATCATTCTCAGCAAACTAACACAGGAACAGAAAACCAAACACCACATGTTCTCACTCATAAGTGGGAGTTGAACAATGAGAACACATGGACACAAGGAGGGGAACATCACACATCAGGGGCCTGTTGTGGGGTAGTGGGGCTGGGGGAGGGACAGCATTAGGAGAAATACCTAATGTAGGTGACAGGTTGATGGGTACAGCAAACCACCATGGCACGTGTATTCCTTTGTAACAAACATGCATGTTTGGAACATGTATCCCAGAACTTAAAGTATAATTTAAAAAAAAAATGAAATAAAAGCACTATTTTTAATTCCTGATAGTGTCTTTTAACTGCATAAGCATACTGGTATGAGGAGGACATGTAGCTCAACTTCTTTAATTATCTCATAAAGTCACTTTGGTAATGACATAAAAAACTACTCCTACTAGTTAACATTTATAGAATGCTCAGTTACGTGCTAGGTGCTAAAGACTTTATTAATTTCTTTATAGATCTCTATAAGGTACACATCATTATAATTCCCATTCCCAATCTCTCTATAGACTTTATTAATTTATAAATCTCTATAAGGTATATATTATTATTATTCCCATTCTGTTAATAAAAAAGTGAAGCTCAGCAGGTTTTAACAATTTTCCTATGGTTTCATCAGTAAATACGGGAGCTAGGAA
Source organism: Colobus angolensis palliatus (assembly GCF_000951035.1). Classification (NCBI taxonomy): domain Eukaryota; kingdom Metazoa; phylum Chordata; class Mammalia; order Primates; family Cercopithecidae; genus Colobus; species Colobus angolensis. The sequence continues at coordinate 12,015,072 of NW_012118265.1, read as the reverse complement.
TGGCGCCCAAGCCACCTGACTTGAGGACTTCACCACCATACAATATTGTCTTTCATACTTACTGCTAACATTAACTGAATACTTACTATGTATCAGGTACTGCTATAAGTGTTTTACAAATATTAACTCATTTAAATCCATAACAATAACCCATTAGTTATGTACTATTAGTATCTCTGTTTTACAGATGAGGAAACTACAGGACAGTAAATAAAAACTGATCTGCTCAAGCTCACAGTTTGTTAGTGAAACAATATAAATCTGGACTACCAAAACACAATCAAGCATAAGCCAATGTAGGGAAAAAAAGAAGTCTGTAAACTATTTATATGAAATAAAAATTAACATTTCACTCTCTTGCTCTTTTTTTTTTGGGGGGGGGGGGTTGCCCTGAAAGGCTCTCTCAAAATAAATCAAGCCTATTTCTCAGAGCCATAGATAGTGAGTGGTCAGAAACCGACAGACAAAACCTCTTTCAGCTTTAAATCAGGGTAAAGCAGGGTAGCCTTCTATGCTCCTCAGAAACAGTACAACATTATCAAGGCAATCTCATTTGTAATTATTTGAATTACACATATTTAACACTACAACAGACTTTAGAGAAGTGTTGGGACTTCTAAGGATCACATGGCTATGAAGAGAAAGGGTCAGGACTTGGTTCCCAGGTATTTAATGGGCAACTAAGAGAATAAAATCTCAGTTTAACAGGCTGCAGAAAAATTGGGATGGGGTGTGGCACTTACAGCGTATTACTCAGCAAAGCTTATCACCTGGATATAGTATGTGTAACTGATCTGTGTTTTGATAATACTTAACCAGTTTCTCTCCTAGGAAGGGTCCCTGAAATTCATGTACATAGTTAGGTGTTAGAAAAAAAAATCATAAAACATTACTTTAGATTTTTTAAAGTTATAAATTTAGCTACTATAAAGACTCTACATAGTTAAGGAAAATAACTTATTGTTCCTAAAAGATGCTTTACCCCCTTTGTGGTATCAATAAGAAAACTTACTTTAGAATCAAAGGCTTCCTTGAGGATAGAAATTATTTTATTGTAAGATAATTGTAGAATGAAGTCTTATAGAATAAGGTTATGCATTTTGTAATACTATCTATTGCCTTTCTTTCCGCCTGACATAACTCAGGTATTTAACTTATGAACCAGAAGTAACTCGAGGGCTGGGCGCGGGGGCTTACACCTGTAATCTCACCACTTTGGGAGGCCGAAGTGGGCAGATCACTTGAGGTCAGGAGTTCGAGACCAGCCTGGCCAACATGGTGAAACCCTGTCTTCACCAAAAATACAAAAAATTAGCTGGGTGTGGTGGCACGCACCTGTGATCCCAGCTACTTGGGAACCTGAGGCAGGAGAATCTCTTGAACCTGGAAGACAGAGGATGCGGTGATCTGAGCTTGTGCCACTGTACTCCAGCCTGGGTGACAGAGCAAGACTATGTCCAAAAAAAAAAAAGAAGTAGCTGGAGAGTCAGAAATCACTGGAGTTAAGTCCTGATTCTATCACTTATTAGCTCTGTAATTTTTTACAAGTCACTTAAGCTTTCAGAATATTTGTAAACTGGACTTAACTCTCCAAGAAGTGATATGAATCAAAAGATAAAGATTTATTAAAGTGTTTTGAAAACTATAAGGTACAATACAAAAAGTTGTAGATACTATGCAGAAAATGAAATACTGTTATGCAGAGATTTTATAAGTTGTTTTACCACATATGCACAAAAAGAAATTTCTACCTTTTCTTATAACATTAGAAATATAATTTTAAAGTGTATGTGTCAATTCTATCAAAAGTAAAGTATTGAGGAGGCTTCAAAGAAAATTGTGTTACAGGTATTGTCTTCTCATACTGACAGAAAATATCTTTTGGAAAAATCTCTCTTCCAAATTCTTTAGACCCATGAACACATTTGGGATAAGATGATAATACGTTTTTGCAGAAAATCCAGATAATGTTTGGAATTGGGTTATCAAGACAAAGAAAAGCAAGAGCAAAAGTGATGGAGACAAAGGAGACCTTACCTAAACTTCCTATTTTCCCTCCATCCCCTGTGAAATAATCATGTTATACTGTCTTTTCTGTCAAGCACTGTCTTATAGTTTAAGTGTAAAAAGCCAGGTTATGTCACGTATCTTCTGCTTTTGAAGCTAGGTAACATCTTAGTATATTTATTATAAAATCCATCAAACAGTGGTCAAAATGAGCACACCAACATCTAAAGGTTTTTCAGACAGCTAGATCCTCTGTTTTTCTACAATGACTTGCTTACAAAAGTTTAACAGCTAAAATTTTTTCTGATGTAGTACTACTATAGGTATTGTTAAAACTGCTGGGAAAGATGTAGAAGTTTTAAATATAGTTTCTATTTATTTTTGAGACAGGGTCTCACTCTGTCACCCATATTGGAGTACAGTGGCTCAGTCACAGCTCACGGAACCCTTGACTTCCTGGGCACAACCAACTGTTCCACCTCAGCCTCCCAAGAGGCTAGGACCAGAAGCATGTGCCACTATGCCTGACTAATTTTTGTATTTTTTGTAGAGACAGGGTTTTACCATGTTTGCCTAGGCTGGTCTTGAACTCCTGAGCTCAAGTGATCCTCCCCTCTTGGCCTCCTACAGTGCTGGGATTATAGGAGTGAGCCACCATGTCTGGCTAAATATATAGTTCCTGACCTTTGGAAGTTTATTTCATTGGAAAAATAAGCATAACATTCATGGAACAAGTAAATATTAATATCAGCAGTGTATGAATAAATATCAATATAAATGGTGTGCAACGACAGGACTAAAAGAACTCAAAGGAGGAGAGAGAGATTAGGTACTGGAATGGTCAGGGAAATAATGTGGAAATCTTGTTTTAGAAGAGTCTTGAAGTGTTTGGAGAGGGGGAAAAGGAAGAAACAAGGCATTTATAGAAGAGAAAAACAATGTGCAAAGCTTCCCAGGTAGAAAAGAACACGGGAAACTTGAAGACCAATGAAAAAAGCACAGTAATGAATTCTAGAAGATAAAGTTAGAAAAGGTTGTGGATCCACTGTACAGAACTTTAGAACCTTAAGCATAGAAACGTAAAACTGATTTTGTAAGCAAGTGAGAACACTGAGTCCTTTGTAAGCAAGTGAGAACACTGAGTAATTTTGAGCAAAGGGGTGGCATTAACATATGGTACACAATGATGGCAGCAGTGGGCTATCCACAGTTGGGGAGGCATGGGTGGGGGCGGCAGAAGTGGCTACGGGAGCAGCAATAGCGGTAGTGGGTCCCCTGTGCTCCGTGTCCCCAAGGCAGCTGGCTGTGCCGCCTCTACCCTCCTATGGCTGGTTGAGACCTGCCCCAAAGCCCAGAGCCTCTGTGGTTCTGGACCCTGGCACCATGTCACTGCTCTTGCCCACTGCTACTGCAGGGAGGGAGGGTGCAGGGAGGGAGCAGAAGCTGGGGGCTGTGCTTTGGGGGCCAGCAGGGCCCACTTTGAGGACCTGGCCAGAAGCATGGCTGCCCTGCTGAGGGCACTGGGTTCCTGCACTGGGAGGACGCTCTGCCAAGGGCTGCCTGGGGCCATGTCCCCAGGGTCTGTCTGCCCCACATTTGGGTGACTGCCAGGCCTGACATTCCCAACGGCCAGGCACACTCCAGGAGGCGCCCTAGGCCCCCTCTAACCACCACCTTAATCAAGAAGAGCTGCCAGATGGGTGAGGAGGAGCTCCGGGCCATCCCTGAGAGTTGGGGCCACAGTGGGAGCTTGCAGAGACATCTCTCCTGCCCCAGTCACCAGCCTGGGCCCAGTGAGGACCTGGAACCCCCACCCCAGGCTGTGAGGGACACAGCTGGGGCTGCATGATCCATGGAGCTGACAGAGGCCAGGAACAGGCAGCAGCCCTGCCCTCCTGAGCACAGCTGTAGCCCCCAAGTTGAGGCTATGGACCCAGGTCTCTGCACTCTTAGCTTAGGAGGGCCTCCGCCTTGCCCTTGCAGGCTTGAGGGTGCCTGCTCCTGCTGCCTGGCCTCTCTCCGCTCCTGGCACCTGCTCCAATCTCGGGGCAGGGCTGGGGCCAGGCCCAGGTGCTGTCACAGCCTGGCCAGGTGTGTGCATGCTGCATGCATGGGGCAGCATGGACACACCAGCCCTTTGCTGCCTTGGCCCCCTCCAGACTTTGGGCACTGACAAGCACAAGTTACAGGTGAAGCTGAAGGCGGAGGGTTGAGGGTGGCTGGGCACTGGCCTGCAGATGTCCTTTATTGCAAGCAGCCTGGGTGTCATGGATGGTGGCAGGAGGCAGAAGGTCTCCTGGGCAGAAGGGGACAGGTGAGGCTCTACCTTCAATCCAGAGAGGGCCTGAAGGCTGGTAGCTGGGCTGCGAGTCCTATGGACTGTAGTGGGGACTTCTGATGCCTTTTCTGGGCCTGCCCATGGCTGCCCATGGGCCAATCAGTGTGCACTTCCTCCCCATCTAAGGCCCATAAAAGCCCTGGGCTCAGCCAGAGCAGAAAAGAGGATGGAGAGAAGATGGGAGGACCAGTTGCAGAGAGAGGCTACCTTCTCTGCTGAGCACCGCAGAGACAAGGGGGAGGACCTGCCAACAGAGAGGAGCCACCAACTCTAGGGCTTCCTCTTTGCTGAGAGCTGCAGACATGATGGGATGACCTGCCTGCAGAGAGGAGACATCCACTTTAGGGCCTTCTCTCTGCAGAGAGCTGCAGACCATGGGATGACCAGTAGCAGAGAGGAGCTACCCTCTCTGCTGGGAACTGAACACTTGTTGGGACAACCTGCCTAGCAGAGAGGAGCTACTCTCTATCAGGAGCTGAACACTCATTAGGACACTCTGGCTGTGGAAAGAACTACCCTTTGTGGGTCCCCTCTGAGCTATTCTATTGCTCAACAAAGCTCGTCTTCATCTTGCTCACCCCCCACTTGTCTGTGTACCTAATTCTTCCTGGTTGCAGGACAAGAACTCGGGACCCAATGAATAGAGAGGCTAAAAGAGCTATAACACAAACAGGACTGAGACATGCTCCTTGCTCACCATGTTGAAGGCAAAGAGAAGGAGAGAAAAACTGTGGTGCTTTGGGGAGCTCAGACCCAGAAGCTCCTAGAACCAGGACTGTGGCTCCCTCCTTGGGACCCCGCAGTTCCCGGGATCTTCAAGCTTCCGGGTGCCACCGTGTTCCTGGGTGCCAGTTGTGGAAGCTGCTTGTAGTGTGCCTGGTCCAGCCGTAGCCACTCAGAGAGCGGGTGCCCGTGCTGCTACCTGCTCTGTTGCAGCAGCCACACAGAGTTTTCCGGCCAGAAAAGCAACAACCCAAAGATCTGATAACACCAAAGAATCATCTGGCAGTGGTGTCCACAAAAATCAAGATGAAATACACATTTTCTGGTGGCTACCACTTTTCAGGCTCTCGGCTAAGTATTTCACATGTTATTATTTTCATAACAGCCCTACATGGTAGTTATTATCTTTCCCACTTACAGATAGAGAAATTATGGGAAAGAGAAGCCCTCAAATATAAATACTTTCGAATAGGTAACTTCAATGTGTGATATGGTGTAGCTGAGGCAATAGGGGGAACTGTTTTATACACTGCTATTGGTGGGAAAGTAAAATGGTTCAGCTGCTGTGGAAAATGTTTTGTGGTTTCTTAGAAAATTAAACACAGAATTATCAAATGACTCCACTATCACCCTCCTAGGTATATACCTAAAAAACCTCCAAACAGGTACTCAAAACAAGTACATATATACACATATTCAAATGTACTCACAATAGAACAAAGGTAGAAAAAACCCAAATTTCCATCAATGGATAAACAAGTTGTGTGTGTGTGTGTGTATAAATATTATTTAGCAATAAAAAAGTATGAAGTACTGACATATTATGTGTCTGTATCTTCAAAACATACTAAATGAAGGAAGCCAGACACACAAGGTCACATATTGTAGGATTCCATTTATATGAAATATCCAGAATAGACAAATAGAGACAGAGGGAGAAAGGTGGTTGTCAAGGGCTTGGGGGAAAGGAACGTGGGGAGAAACTGTTAGTAGGTAAGGGGTTTCACTCTGGAGTGATGGCATTGTTTAGAAGTAGATAGAGTTGATGGTTGTACAACACTGTGAATGTACTAAATGCCACTGAATTGTTCACTTTAAGCAATTATAATTTATTTTATGTTATGTAAATTTCACCTCAATGAACTAGAAAAAAACACACATCTGTCATATTTGATTAAAAAAACCCTCTGTTTTGGCTAAACAATAAACATTAAATTGCTCAAAGTTACAGAGCAAGTGGTGATGGCAGGCTTAGGATCTTTCCACTATTCATTAGCGTCTCTCTAGAGAAGTAATAGAATTGAAGCAGGAAGCCAATTAGGAGGTAATGGAATAAGCCGTGAGTGATATGTTTGGCATCTAGACTAAGGAGATGGCAGTGGGAGAGACAATAAAGGGATAAATACAAAAAATTTTTCAAAATCAGAATCATTAAGTCTAGGTGAATTATTGCCTATAAAAGAGTCAAAGATAAAATGTTCAAGGTTTTCAACCAAAGTACAAATATGCAATAGTTTAGTACATATAAAGTATGATCCTAACCCAAATACAATAAAATCTCAGACTCAAATTTGTTTGATATAATAATCGTAACACACTATAGTTACATTTTGTTTAATCTTATTTTAGTCTTTCATATGGACTTTCAGAGTCACATCACTAAAAATCATGGCTAAATATTCGAAAGAGATTTTAATTCCAAACCAGTAACATTATTAACATTTACTAATATAATCAATTACAATGCAATAGTTAAACATAAAACTTTCTTCTGGGACTCAGAGCTAGAGTAAACAACTAAGTCTAATCAGAAGGATATCTACATATGAACCTTATATATCAAGTTATGCTGCTTGTAAGGCTAAAATTAATCCTGCCTCAAGAATCTAGCATAAGGCCAGAAGTCTTTGTCCATGCCCACTTTTAAGGACCCCAAATCAAGGTCTTTTTCCTAGGAACCTCAGTGAACTCCAATGTGACAATGGCTACTACTAGACTTCCCTATCCATTTATCTCAACCTTGAGACTAGGCTGGACTGCAAAACTTACCAGACAGGTCTCAAGTTCTTCTTATTTATTTGCTTATTTTTAACAATATAATGAACACCTTAAAATTCATCACCAAAAAGAGAACTAGAACCTTGACAGTAAGTTGCCTATCCATCTACTTGCCCTCTACTATGTCACAAGTTCTCATTAAAAATAAAACGATTATTTTTCAAAAAGGTGTAATATGTTATATCACATTATACAGCAATATATTCACAGAACTGGTATCAAAAAACAATTCTAGTGAAACGATTACTTAACCAGTGGCAATGAAAAGCAGCACAAAGCTTTATAAAACAATTCAGCAAAAATATACAAAAAGCCATTCTATTAAATTGGTGCAAAAGTAACTGAGGTTTAGCCAAAACCGCAATTACTTTCGGACCAGCCTAAAATGTTAATACCCTCTGACCTCACAAACTCATTTCTATAGTAACAAATCTCCCCCAGAATAAAATAAAATATGACTAACACAATGTATAAGAGGATGTTCATTACAGTGTTACTGGTAAGAGAGAAAAGATGAACAACATAAATATTCAATAAAAAAGAGTGACTTAAAAAATTGAACATTTAGCTAAGGTCTGTCTTTTGCTTATCTAGGCCTAGGCCAAAATAAGTGTTTTAACTTGAAAATTGTCATAATTTTGGACGTTTCTCAAATTCACAGAATCTAGCTCTTTATCCTTAGGTACAATTTACAACATTAAAGTTAAATGTAAGGGATGACAATTCAGATGGATATAAGCAAGTTATACACTGTGAGGTCTGGAGTATCACATCTACTTTCTAGTGTACTTCAAAATCATGCTAAACTGAATAAAACTATGAAATAAAATTATTTAAAATTGCATTTGTGGAAACAAATGTTTTCTGTGCTAGGCAACATAAATATTTTCCTTCAAAGCAAGGGTTTACTCAGTTATGAGCTGGAATACTCAAGTATGAGCTGGAAATATTTTTTCAAAGCAAAATGCCATGCATATTATGTAAATGATAAAGAATCAAATTAATTAGACATCCTACAGTATACTTCATTTGAGTGAAAATATTTTTAAAAATTAACAAAATTTTAGTAAGTAATGTTTTCTAAAGATAAAACAAGTAAGATAGAAATATAAACTATAAATTATTTTTAGAGTAATAAGGAGGAGTACAGAGACACTTCATCAAAACTAAAACATTTGTCAATCTTTTTACCTACATGGTAAGTTACTTCTATTAGTAATTCAGGAAGCTAGTATATCGTTCACACTGGACTTCCCAATCTTTAGACTGTGTATACTTTAAATGAGAACACAAAGAGCTAATGCAAGAGATCCTTGAATCAATATGCACATATGTATTTTCTTGATCAATGAATCCTAAAAACATAACTACTATCATTTGGTGGTCTGAAATTAACTTTTGATGTTAAAATAGAGTTCTCATTTTTCCAGCTGGAAATTATGGGCTCTGTATAGTAAAAAATTTTAAGAAATATATACAGTAGTCCCCCATTATATGCAGCTGCAGTTTCATTTTCTGTGGTTTCAGTTACCTGCCGTCAACTGTGGTCCAAAAATAGGTGATTATAGTACAAGATATTCTGAGACAAAGAGAAAGAAACCACATTTATATTTATTAAAGTATATTATTATAACTGTTCCATTTTATTATCATTATTGATCTCTTACCTAATTTATAAATTAAACTTTATCATAGGTATGTATGTATAGGAAAAGATACAGCATGTGTATATGTATGTGTGTATCTAGATACAGATATAAATTAGATATGACAGATAAGTATAGATATAGATACAGGGTTTTGTACTACCCATGGTTTGAGACATCAACTGGACGCTTGGAAGATATCCACCATGTATAAGAGAGGACTACTGCACTACTCATTACAACTTATTGTTGAATAAATTATATACATTTTTGAAGAGCACATTAAGATTCAAAGTAAAATATCAGTACTCAGAAAATATAGATCTTATATGTTTTTAAAAAGTAAAGTATTTAATGTCTATATGCAAGAGAACATGATATCTAAAATCAAAGTCAAAGCATTATTTGACTTTGAGAAATAACACATTCAGCACTTGAAGAGTACATGGTATCCAGAACATACAGTCCAGTGAGTTAGTCCAATGTAATTGGGGAAATCACTAAATGACACTGATCTCATTTTCTTTAGAATAATGACAATCTCAACCTAAACTTTACACCTTATTTAAAAAATTAAAATGGAAGAATTAGTCTCAAATGTAACGTGCAAAACCATAAAATATAAAGTTATATTTTATATAAATAAAAGCCATAAAATATAAAGTTTTATGGTTTTACACATTACATTTAAGACTCCTCCATTTTAATTTTTCTTTCAAAAGAAAGAAAATGTAAGAAAAAAATCATAATCTGGGATTAGTCAAAGAAGTTTTAAACATGTCAGCAAAACCATAGTACATAAAAGACAAATTAATCAACTGGGCTTCGTCAAAATAAAAAACTAAAACTGAAGCCAATTTTATAAATGAAAAGGTAAAGAATGACCTATTAGCAATACACTTAGCATTATACCGCAGCAATAAATATTTCAGATAATATATGGCCATATATATAATATAGATCTGATAAATTTGTGAGGATATATAAAAATAGTTTTCTTTTTGACTCACTTCTAAGCATGCTACCAGCCTAGGGTTTACCTGTCACTTCTTCATTTAATAAAAGTTAATTATCAACACTTACCAGCAGCTTCAAGAACCAGCTGTAGTCTGGCTTTGGCCTGTTCAGCTGGTGGCTAAAAAAGAAGAAGAAAAAAAAAATCAACCATACAAGACATTTACACGTCAGTTTTGATAGATGTAGTTTTAAATGAATGCATTTGTTTGCAAATATTAGGAAATTTAAAGAGCTTTAACATAATTTGTATTAAAATCCATCACATCTTGCATTTGTCTATATGATGCAAGAATGATAAGCTGCTTTCAATTTTTTTTCCTGGAAAAAGTTTTGCTTACTATCCAACATTGTACCAATTGCAATAACATGATTAACTGAAATTTAATAACAAGGCAAAGCACACACATTTAAGAACATATTCTTACATTGTGTTATTTCTTTGCACATAGAAACAGGCAAGCAATCTATGAGAATTTAAACAGCAACCTTTAAGTTCAATATTTCAGGCAAGTCAGACTCTAAAACCAATTTTTAGCTTTCCTAACTGGAATTTAAAGGAACAACTGTGATGAAGATAGGATACAATTTGGCTTATATGCTTCCAGCTCCTATGAACTCTCCTAAAATTGTTTTTTTCAGTGAACCTTGATTCAATACAGTTGATAACAATGAAACTAAACTAATTTCCAGCCGGGCTCAGTGGCTGACGCCTGTAATCCCAGCACTTTGGGAGGCCGAGGCGGGTGGATCACGAGGTCAAGAGATAGAGACCATCCTGGCCAACATGGTGAAATCCTGTCTCTATGAAAAATACAAAAATTAGCTGGGCATGGTGGCAGGCACCTAAAGTCCCAGCTACTCGGGAGGCTGGGGCAGGAGAATTGCTTGAACCTGGGAGGTTGCAGTGAGCCAAGATCGCGCCGCTGCACTCCAGCCTGGCAATAGAGTGAGACTTCATTATTAAAAAAAGAAAGAAAAGAAAAAGAAACTAAACTAATTTCCTACCAGTGACTGCACTCTGAGATTTTCGGATAACATATTAAACAACAAATTATGTCATGAATTATGTCAAGACTATGACTTTTTACTAAAGACCTGTTTTAAAAAAACAGTTGTCCATACTTGAGACTTCAATCCTTATATTTATAAAGTGGTCTGCAATAAACAAAATAACCCCATTTTTATATATGCATATCACTTCAAAATTAATAATTTATGTGATACACTAGAATATTTTGCTATTTGTAAAAAGAAACCCAGCTTGCATAAAATAAATAACTGGATATAGAAAGACGATGTTGTGCTCAGAAAAGTTTAAGAATTCGAATGATCCTTCTGAAAAACCTATAGGAAACAAGATTGAAGAGTGGTAGATGAGACAAGTGAGGAGACTGGGAGAACCTTTTATATCACAGAACAGGGATTAAGAGACTACAGACCTGGACCAGTGGCCTGGTTTCATAAATAAGTTTTACTGGGACATAGGCCATGCCATTTATTTACATAGTGCCTACTGGCTTTTGCGATCAACTCACCAATAGGAGTTCATTATTTGTAGCAGGAATCTTAGGACTAACAAAGTCTAAAGTATCTATCTGGACCTTAAAAAAAAAGTGTGTCAACCCCTGCCATGGAAGATGAAGAGACTTAGAAAAACTTTAAACAAAGGGGTGATGTGATCATATCTGCACTTTGATACATCACATTAGCAATATTTTTGAGGATGAATTGAAAGGAACGTGTCTAGAGGCAAGGAGCTCAGTTAGGTGGCAATTAATGAATTTTAGGTGAGAGGAGGGCCTGAGCTGAAAGAATAGCAGAAAGGTCAAACAGGACAACACAGATTTGAGAAATATTTAATTGGTAAAACAAAAGGACTAATTGGTTATTAGAGAAGGAGGAGATGACAAGCAATAAAGAATACTTTATGTCGTATGTTTAAGGGAAAATGTATGTAACCATGCTTTATAAAGTTATAAAGTATTGGAAATATGTGACATCAAATTAAAATATCAAAGCAAAATATCAGAAGACTGTGATATCTACTGAATATAAAAGTCATAAACTAAAATGTCTACAAGTATCAAGCCATTAATGCACACATTTATGATGATAAATGGCAAATGACATTTGACATTACTATCAGAAAGCACAGGGAAGTATGGAGAACTCTGAAGCACATGCCCCAACTAAAAGAAGCAGCTGATACCCAGCACCAACTGATTGTGGTCACGCAGAAATGCAAGCCCACGGTTATGAAATATTTTACTTTTTCACAAGCATTTAAGTCACCATGAAAACCAGTACAGAATGTGGTAAATACAGTACTTTTATGGGCCAGATTCAAGCAGATCCTAAGCAAGTGAAGAATTAGGAAGCATACACGTTAGAGTGTCCTTGTAAGTAGTGTCTTTCGATAGAAAAATCCTAGACATATTACTGGTTAAGATATTTCATGAGCAAAATTTTTTTTTTTACCAATTAAGAAATATTTAAGACATAGAAAATATATACATAATCATGTATACCCAACATTCCATAAAATATTAGTAGCAATACTGCCAAAGTCTTCTAGCCCATGAAATCTCCCTCCCTGGAAGATTTCTTCAACTCCATATCTATAACTATTATCTTGAAGATATAGTCACTACCATTCCTAAGGAAAGCTTCTTTTTTCTTTTTTGTAAGAGATAGGGTCTCCCTCTGTTGCCTAGGCTAACATGCAGTAGTGTGATCATGGCTCACTGCAGTGTTGAACTCCTGGGCCCAAGTAATCTTCCTGCCTCAGTTCCCTGAGTAGCTAGGACTACAGGTGTGCACCACCACACCTAGCTCCTTTTTTCTGTTGTTTCATAGAGTTGGTGTCTCACCATGTTGCCCAGGCTGGTCTCAAACTCCTGGCCTCAAGCAATCCTCCCACCTTGGCCTCCCAAAGAGCTGGGACTACAGATGTGAGCCACTATGCCCAGCTAGGAAAGTCTTGATGGCTAATGTTTATAATAAATATACCCATTAAGATATATTTATTTTTCACTAATAATTCCAACAATTTATAATACAGGATTCATATTTCAAAGACAAAGAAAACCAGGAAATAACAGCAGTTTAGTAACTTGCCTCTACTTGCAAATGATGAACTAAAACTAAGACTCTGACTCCAAATCTCAGGATCATTCTAACTAAACCACTAGAATACTCAGGAAATAAAATCAATTAATGCACATATATATAAATGCATATAGAGTTTTGATTCCGTTTAAAAAAAAAATTGTCCAAAATAATATACTTGACCCAGTAAATTAAATTTGATTGTATGGCCGGGCACGGTGGCTCAAGCCTGTAATCCCAGCACTTTGGGAGGCCGAGACAGGCGGATCACGAGGTCAGGAGATCGAGACCATCCTGGCTAACACAGTGAAACCCTGTCTCTACTAAAAATACAAAAAAAAAAACTAGCCGGGTGAGGTGGCGGGCGCCTGTAGTCCCAGCTACTCGGGAGGTTGAGGCAGGAGAATGGAGGGAACCCGGGAGGCGGAGCTTGCAGTGAGCCGCAATCGTGCCACTGCACTCCAGCCTGGGCAACAGAGCAAGACTTAGTCTCAAAAAAAAAAAAAAAAAAAAAAAAAAAAGAGATCATTCTATAAAAAAGACACCTGAACTTGTATGTTTATTGCAGCGCTATTTACAATATCAAAGTCATGAAACCAACCTAAGTGCCCACTTATAGTTGACTGGATAAAGAAAATGTGGTATATGTACACTATGGACTACTATGCGGCCATAAAAAAAGAACCAAATCATGTCCTTTGCAGCAACCTGGATGAAGCTGTAGGCCATTGCCTTAAGTGAACTAACATGGAAACAGAAAGTCAAATATCACATGTTCTCAGTTATAAGTGAAAGCCAAGCTACACAAATGGTAAACATGGACATAAAGATAGAGAAAACAGGCTCCAGAGACTCCAAAAGAGAGGAGGTTGGGAGGGGAGTGAGGGGTGAAAAGTTACCTATTGGGTACAATGTCCAATATATGGATCATGGTACACTAGAAGCCCGACCCCACCATTACACATGTAATAAACATGTAACAAAAAAGCACATGTATCTCCAGATTCCAAAAGAAAAAGTAAAGTAAAATAAAATAAAATAAGATAATTAAAAAAAAACACACAAAAACTTCTAAGATTAACCAAATGATAGGTTAGTCTCATAATGGCTTGTGGAGATGACCATTCTCAATGTCTAGAGTTTTTCCTGACTCTGGATTTATTCTTATCCCTTGAGTTCCTTATAAATTACTGCATGTCTAGATTCTCAAAATACTGCCAAAGCATACATTCACAACCAGCATAATCCTTTGAGCCACCCATGAGTATATATTAATGATAAGAGAGAAGCCTATCCTTATATAAACTAGTTTTACATACTAAACTATTGAAACCATTTGTTTATCTTTCTCACTTCTATTTGTATTAAGCTCCCTAAACCCCTGGCCACCACTATGGAAATTCTAAAAGTTGATGAAGTTAAAGTCATTCCATCTGCCAACAACACTTTTGAGGTTAACGAGAGAAAAGTAGAAAGTCTGAAAGAAAAGACTGTGACTGAGCTAAAAAGAACTCAAACTTGGAAATAAATTAGATGTGCAATGTTTCAAAAAATCAAAATTAAGATATGGTAACAAAGAAAATTAAATTAAAAATATCTAAAAAGTATAAATGGATTGTTTGTAACACAGAGGATAAATGCTTGAGGGGATGGATATCCCATTTACCTTGATGTGATTATTAAGCATTGCATGCCTATATTAAAACATTTCACATACTTCATAAATATATACACTTACTATGTAATCACAAAAATTCAAATTTTTTTTTTTTTAAATAAGAGAAATAACATTTGGGGTGGGTGTGGTGACTCACGACTGTAATCCCAGCATTTTGGGAGGCCGAGGCAGGAGGATTGCTTGAAGCCAGGAGTTCAAGATCAGCCTGGGCAATAAAGCAAGATCCTGTCTCTAAACAAGAAAACAATTAGCCATTAGTTGCACTACAGGTATAAGCCTGTAGTCCCAGGTACTTGGGAGGCAGAGGCAGGAGGATTATTTGAGCCCAGGAGTTTGAGGTTCCAGTGGGCTATGATTGTGCACTGCACTCCTGCTTCCAGACAGAGTAAGACTCCATCTCAAGAAAAAAAAAAAAAAATTAAGATCAGATTTAAGATTAGATTTAGACTTTTTGATATTGTCCTCAATTCCATATTATTATGTTTTCTTTATACAAAAAGAATATAAAATAACCTTTAAACTACTTATAAGACAGTAATTGGAATTTCCTGTTTGAAGCGAATGTACAAGAATGTACAGTTGAAATAACTTCACATCTCATAGGGAAATGGTGCTAGAGTACTACTGGGCCCTTTACAGTCTTGTCATTACATTCAATCATCTGAAATTTATTACTTTCATTTGTTCAAAAAGTTTTATAAACTATGTCTTCTATTTAAGGTACTGTGTTACAAGTTGAGAATAAAAAGATGAAAAGATACAGTTCCTGACTTCAAGGATCTTACAGTATAATGAGAGACAGAGTCAAAATAACAATGTAAAGAAAGATACACTATTTACTAAAATGTCTACATTGTGCCAAGCACATGTGTTACTCCTATCTTTTCCTAAAACATTTTCAGACAGCTTTATCGAGGTATAATTGAACTACAATAAAGTGTATATATTTAATATATCTGGCCTTTAAATTCAGCACACAATTAGTTTGAAACTTATCCATATTATTATGTCTATCAACAATTCATTTTGTTTTATTGCTGGGTAGTATTCCACTGTAAGGATATACCATAATTTCTTTATGCATTCACCTATCAATAAATGTTCAAAATATTTCCAATTTTTGCTATTATAAAAGGGGCTATGAACATTCAGGTACACATCTTTGTATAAATATGTGCTTTCATATCTCTTGGGTAAATATCTAGAATTGAAATGGCTAAGTCATATGGTAAATATATGTTTAACTTTTTAAGAAACTACCAAGTTATTCCAAAGTGTTTTTACTTTCCCACCAGTAGGGCATGAGAGTTACAGTTGCTCTACATCCCAGCCATCACTTGGCAGAGTCAGTCTTCTCAATTTCAAAATTCTAGTAGGTGTGTGGTGGTGTCTCATTGTGGTCTATATTTTCTTAATGAATAATGGTGTTGAGCATCTTTTCATGTACGGATTATCCATATATCTTCCTTGGTAAAATGGATGTTCAAATCTTTTGCCAATTTTTATTAGATTGTTTTCTCAAAATTGAGTTTCCAGAGTTCTTTAATAAAAGTAATTTATTTCACATACAGTTTGCAAATTTTATATGTAAAGTCCAATTGGACTTCTGAAGAAATCCCATCCATCAATTTCTTCTTCTCCTACTTCTTTCTTCTCCTTCGCCTTCTTTTTCTTTTTTAAGAGACAGGGTCTTGCTCTGTCATCCAGGCTGGAATGCAATGGCAGGACTGTAGCTCATTGCAGCTTCAAACTCCTAGGCTCCAGGAATCTGCCTGCCGTGGTCTCCCAAGGTGATGGGATAAGCCACCATACTCTGACATGAGCCACCATACTCTGCCAATTTCCTCTTTTAGGAATCAGGCTTTTTTGGTGGTATATTTAAGAAATCTTTACCTAATCTGAAGTCACAAAGATTTCTCTTGTATTTATACCTAGAAGTTTTATAGTTCTGTTTTACATTTAATTCTATGAAGACTTTCAATTAATTTTTTAAATACAGTGCAAGATATGCACTTAAACCCCTTTTTATTTGGGTACTATATATGGCTATCAAATTGTTCCAGCATCATCTGTGGAAAAGACTATCTTTTCTTTACTCAACTGACTTTGCATTTTTCTCAAAAATCAATTTACCATATCTATATACACATATATGATAAGTCTCTTTCTAGACTCTAGATTCTGATCCATTGATCTGTTTGTCAATAGTGATGCCAAGACCCTACTGTCTTCATTATTATGGCTTGGTATTAATTCTTGAAATCAGATAGAGTAACTCCTCTAACTTTCTTTTTCAATGCAGTTTTGGCTCTTCTAGCTCCTTCGCATTCCCAATTTTTAGAATAAAGTTGTCCTTTTTTTTTTTTTATTTAAAGCCCTGCTGGGAGGATGCATGGGATTGAACCAACTCTACATAGCAATTTGGGGAGAACTGACATCTTAACATTACTAAGTTTTAGCCTGGTATATA
Source organism: Colobus angolensis palliatus (assembly GCF_000951035.1). Classification (NCBI taxonomy): domain Eukaryota; kingdom Metazoa; phylum Chordata; class Mammalia; order Primates; family Cercopithecidae; genus Colobus; species Colobus angolensis. Next base: position 11,998,027 of record NW_012118265.1, on the reverse strand, counting down.
TTTTTCCACTATTTTTACCTGCTAATGTCCTTATATACTTAAAGTGTACTTTTTTAAGTAAGCAGAATATAGTTGGATCTTGCTTTATTATACAATCTGAAAAACTGTGTTTTATAATTGGAATGTTTAGACCAACATACACTTACTGTAATTATTAATCTACCACACTGCAATTTACTTTTCTGCCTCCTCTTAGATTGGATTTTTTTTTTTTTTTTGAGACAGAATCTCGCTCTGTCACCCAGGCTGGAGTGCAGTAGTACAATCTTGGCTCACTGCAACCTTTGTCTCCTGGGTTCCAGTGATTCTCTGCCTCAGCCTCCCGAGTAGCGGGGACTACAGGTGCCCGACACCATGCCCGGCTAAGTTTTCTTTTTTTTGTATTTTTTAGTAGAGATGGGGTTTCACCATGTTGGCCAGGCTGGTCTTGAACTCCCAACCTCAGGTAATCCACCAGCCTCGGTCTCCCAAAGTGCTGGGATTGCATGCATGAGCCACTGCGCCTGGCCTAGATGGGGTATTTTATAATGCTATTTTATATTCCTTGTTGGCTTATTGGCTATAACTCTTCATTATACCATTTCTTCTATACTATCAAAACCTTACAATACTCCGTTCATTTCTCCCCTCCAAGCTTCCTCAGTATTATTGTTATTGTTGTCATATATTGCTATAAACTCCACAAAACATTGTTGTTGATGCTTTAAGAAGTTATCTTTTAAAGAGACATATTTATCCATGTGGTTAGCATTTCCTTCTCTATTCTCTCATGTCAACCCAGGTTTTCATCTGGTGTCATTTTCCTAATGCGAAAAAAGCACCCTGTGACATTTCTTGTGGTGAAGGTTATTTGGTGATGTTATTTCAGTTTTTGTGTGTCTTTTTAAAAATATTCATTTGGACTTCATTTTTGAAAGAAATTATCTCAAGTGACAGAATTCAAATTTTATAAAACTTTTCTTTTGGTATTTTAGTGATGTTACTTTACTGTCTGTGGTTTGCATTGTTTCCAATGAAAAATCTGCTTTCATACCTATTTGCATTCCTCTATGCATAATAATGAATATATATTTTTCTCTGCTTTTAAGATTTTCCTTCCCATAACTGGTTTTAAAAAGCATTTTGATTATGATATGACTTGATGTAATTTCATTCATCTTTTTTTTTGTTTGTTTTGAGATGGAGCCCTTGCTTTGTCGGCTAGGCTGGAGTGCAATGGCACTATTTCAGCTCACCACAACCTCAGCCTCCCGGGTTCAAGTAATTCTCCTGCTTCAGCCTTCCAAGTAGCGAGGATTACAGGTACATGCCATCATGTCCGGCTAATTTTTTTATATTTTGTAGAGATGGGGTTTTACTATGTTGGCCTGACCTCAAGTGATATACCCATGTTGGCCTCCAAACTGCTGGGATTAGAGACGTAAGCTACCATATCCAGCCTCATTCATCTTTTTTTGTGTGTTTGGGGTTCACTGAGTTTTTGAGTCTGTTGGTTTACAGTTTTTATCAAATTTGGAAAATTTTCAGTTATTATTCATTCTTCTCTTTTTCTGCTGCTTCCTTTCCTTTCCTTTGGCAACTCCAATTACATGCACATTGTATGGTGGGCTACCTAAAGTTGTACCACAACTCACAAATGCTCTTCTTTTTTAAGCCTTCTTTTTCTCTCTAGTTTCATTTTGGATAGTTCTTTTGCTATGTCTTTTGGCTCACTAATCCATTTTCTACAATGTATCATACCCTCTAATCTCATCCAGTGTATTTTTCATTTCAGCTGTATAGTCTTCATGTCTGGAATTTTTTTTTAAATGGTTTCCATGTCTCTACTTAGCATGTTCACTCTTTCTAGTATAGCTCTTTGATCAGGTGCAATACAGTTATAATAACTCTATTAATGATGTCCTTGTCTACTAAATCTATCACTGTGTCAATCCTGGGTCAGTTTCACCTGATTTTTCTCTTTAACATGTGGTGTATTTTCTTGCTTTCTCTTTAATATATATTTTCTTGCCTTTGGTCATTTTTGATAGGATGTCAGCCATTTCTTTGTGTCAGTGCCAGATATTTTTGTATTCCTATAACAGACTTGGAATTTTGTTCTAGGACACAGTTAAAGTACTTGGAAAGTAGCTTGATCCCTTCGCATCCTGCTTTGTTACGCAGGACCAGAACAGCTTTACCTCTGTAATTTCCCCCCACTATTAAGGGAAGACGGTTTTTAGTACTCTATTTAAACACCATGAAAGTTGTTGAGAACAGGAACCGTGCGTGAGTACCAGTTATTGTTCCCACTAATCATTTCAGGTGGTTATTTCCCAAGCTTCAGTTTCCTCTTATGCATGTACTGATTAGTAGTCTGCTACATACTCAAGGGGCACCCTGTGAAGATCTCCTGCAGCTCACTCCTCTCTGGTAACTTGTTCTGTGAATCACAGATGCTTTGGCCTCCCTGGTCTCACAGCTCCATCTTCTCAACTCAAGGAGACCAGTTGGCTCTGCCTGGGTTTCTCCTCTTTGTAGCATGATCTAGAAACTTTCTCTAGGCAGTAAGTTGAGGCAACCATAGGAATCACCTCATTTTTTTCCATCTCTCAGGAATCATCATACTTCATATTTGATGCTCACTGTCTCGAGAGCTGTTTTTTCAAATATTTTGTCCAAGTTTTTAGTTGTTTCAAGGAGAGTAAATCTGATCCTGGTTACTCCATTGTGACTGGAAGCTGCAGTCTATTATTTCTTTTAATACTAACAACAATCTTGTGAAACAAAATAAATAACTTGCTGAAAGTCACATAGCCATGCATGTTAATAAAAATATATTATCTCTATGCATTAGTCTGTTTTCACACAGCTGATAAGGACAAACTCGAAACTGGGAACAGAAAGAGGTTTAATTGGACTTATGGCTCCACATGGCTAGGGAGGCCTCAGAATCATGCTGGGAAGTGAAAGCCATTTCTTACACGGTGGTGGCAAGAGAAAAATGAGGAGAAAGCAAAAGTGGAAACCCCTGATAAACCCATCAGATCTTGTGAGACTTATTCACTATCACGAGAATAGCACAGGAAAGACTGGCCTCCATGATTTGATTACCTCCCCCGGGGTCCCTCCCACAACATGTGGGAATTCTGGGAGATACAATTCAAGTTGAGATTTGGTGGAGACACAGCCAAACCATATCATTCTGCCCTGGCCCCTCCAAATGTCATGTCCTCACATTTCAAAACCAACCATGCCTTCCCAATAGTACCCCAAAATCTTAACTCATTTCAGCATTAACCCAAAAGTCCACAGTCCAAAGTCTCATCTGAGACAAAGCAAGTTCCTTCCACCTATGAGCCTGTAAAATCAAAAGCAAGCCAGTTACTTCCTAGATACAATGTGGATACAGGTATTGGGTAAATACAGCCATTCCAAATGGGAGACAACTGGCCAAAAGAAAGAGGTTACAGGGCCCATGCAAGTCCGAAATCCAACGGGGCAGTCAAACTTTAAAGTTTCAAAATTATCTCCTTTGACTCCCGGTCTCACATTCAGATTACGCTGATGCAAGAGGTGGGTTTCCATGGTCTTGGGCAGCTCCACCCGTGATTTTGCCTGGTATAGCCTCCCTCCCGGCTGCTTTCATGGGCTAGCATTGAGTGTCTATGGCTTTTCCAGGTGCACGGTTCAAGCTGTCGGTGGACCTATGATTCTGGGGCCTGGAGGATGGTGGCCTTCTTCTTACAGATCTACTAGGCAGCACCCCACTAGGGACTCTGTGTGGGGGCTCCACCCCACATTTCCCTTCTGCACTGTCCTAGCAGAGGTTCTCCACAAGGGCCCTGCTCCTGCAGCAAACTTTTGCCTGGGCATCCAGGCATTTCCATACATCTTCTGAAATCTAGGCGGAGATTCCCAAACCTCAATTCCTGACTTCTGTGCACCCACAGGCTTAATACCACATGGAAGCTGCCAGGGCTTGGGGCTTCCACCCTCTGAAGTCATAGCCTGAGCTGTACATTGGCTCTTTTCAGCCATGGCTGGAGTGGCTGGGACACAGGGCACCAAGTCCCTAGGCTGCGCACAGCACAGGGATCTGGGCCTGTCCCATGAAACCACTTTTTCCTCCTGGCCCTCTAGGCCTGTGATGGGAGGGGCTGCCATGAAGGTCTCTAACATGGCCTGGAGACATTTTCCCCACGTCTTGGGGATTAACATTAGGCTCCTTGCTACTTATGTAAATTTCTGTAGCCAGCTTGAATTTCTGCCCAGAGAATGTTTTTTTTCTATTGCATAGTCAGGCTGCAAATTTTCTGAACTTTTTTCATGCTGTTTCTCTTTTTAAACTGAATGCCTTTAACAATACCCAAGTAACCTCTTGAATACTTTGTTGCTTAGAAATTTCTTCCACCAGATACCCTAAATCATCCACAAATTTCTACGGTGGGGGCAAAACGCCGCCAGTCTCTCTGCTAAAACGTAACAAGAGTCACCGTTGCTCCGGTTCCCAACAAGTTCCTCATCTCCATCTGTGACCACCTCAGCCTGGATTGTATTGTCCATATTGCTATCAGCATTTTGGCCATTCAACAAGTCTCTAGGGAGTTCCAAACATTCCCACATTTTCCTCCACAGGAGGGTACTGTTCCAGTCTCTGCCTGTTACCCAGTTCCAAAGTCATTTCCACATTTTCACGTATCTTTTCAGCAACGTCCCATTCTACTGATACCAATGTACTGTATTAGTCCGTTTTCAAGCCGCTAATAAAGACGTGCCCAAAACTGGGAACAGAAAGAGGTTTAATTGGTCTTACAGCTCCACATGGCTGGGGAGGCCTCAAAATCATGGTGGGAGGCAAAAGGCATTTCTTGTCTTTTTTTTTTTGAGATGGAGTCTTGCTCTGTCACCCAGGCTAGAGTGCAGTGGTGTGATCTCAGCTCACTGCAACCTCCACCTCCTAGGTTCAAGCGATTCTCCTGCCTCAACCTCCTGAGTAGCTAGGATTACAGGTACATGCCATCACGCCCAGCCAATTTTTGTATTTTTAGTAGAGCCAGGGTTTCACCATGTTGGTCAGGCTGGCCTTGAACTCCTGATCTTGTGATTCGCCCGCCTCGGCCTCCCAAAGTGCTGGAATTACAGGTATGAGCCACCATGCCTGGCCAGGCAGCAGCAAGAGAAAAATGAGGAGGAAGCAAAAGCAGAAACCCCTGATAAATCCATCAGATCTTGTGAGACTTATTCACTATCACAAGAATAGCACATGAAAGACCAGCCCCATGATTCAATTACCTCCCCCTGGGTCCCTCCCACAACATGTGGGAATTCTGGGAGATACAATTCAAGTTGAGATTTGGTGGGGACACAGCCAAACCGTATCACTCTACATATAAATCTATATGTTGCCTTTGTCTCCATAACTTCCTGTTCCTAGCTAATGAGTGTTTTTTCAAAGTTCATCTACATATAAATCTATATGTTGCCTTTGTCTCCATAACTTCCTGTTCCTAGCTAATGAGTGTTTTTTCAAAGTTCAGCTCAAGTAACATCACTTCCAGAAAATCTCATCAGTTTTAGCTTATTTTCTCCCTAACTCTCTTCCTGATGATTACAATTTCCAGCTCTGTGTTCCTGTAATGCCCTGGGGAAACATGTATCAGCACACTTACCATTTTCAGTTTAATTAATCGTTCTGTTGTCTGTCTTTTCTACCAGGCTATGAGCTTTTCGAAAGTAACCACTATCTTATATCTCTGTATCATTAGCACCTTGGAGAGTGCCTGAAATACAGCTGGTGATCAGTAAGTATATATTTGAAATAAACTTCCTTGTAAATTTTAAAATACTCCTTAGTGTCATACATAATTTACTTCTGAATTATCAATTTCACTGAAATCTATCTCTTAGGAAGGATTTATCCAATTCAAAGAGCTGGATGTTTGAGGGAATGATAATAGTGTAAGAGAAATTACATGTGGTAATAATAAACCAAGTAATCTACATTATAAATAATAAGTTAATTAACCAAACTATTTGGTAATACAATGGCAATTCTTAAAGTGATCTCATGAGCTCCAAATGCACATAAGTGATAACTTCTATGTGCCATATATTTCCCAGACAACATGACAGATATTCCTGAAATAGAACATTAGCTGCCTGAAAAATATTAGTATCATTTTTGAAAAAATCTAATAGTTATTTATTGTATGCTTTTAATGTTCCAGATCCCATAGTAAACATTTTACATACCTCATTTAACAAAATTCTCACAACATTCCTAACAAGGCGGGCATTCTTAATGCTATCTTTTAGAGGAAGAATAAATTACCAAAAATGACAAAGCTGACAAGGTGGCAGAACTTGAATTTTAATTCAGATCACAAAACCTAAGCCTTAACAACACTACACTGCTTACAACAGCTTGAGATCCATTTGCTCATTAACTTTCACAGGGAAAAAAGATAAATCTAATCATTTTTAATTGCCAGAAAATACTATGCAGAGTTAAAACTAAATTCCCTTTAGTCTTTGGATGCTACCATTAATGACCTTAAAAGTTGTAAGCACCATCTAAAAAGCTAATTTTAATCATGCTTTGTCAGATGTACAACTTCAAAAAATGCTAAACATATTTGCAGTATAGGTACTGTGCAGTTTCCTTTAAAGTAAATGTAATCTCACTATGACAGAGACACATATCAACAGCTTATCATATTTCTAGCTACATTTCATTTTAACAGTTACTACAATTTTATCTCTTAGGATCAAGGTCTAAGCTAGAGATATTACAAATAGCTCAAAAGTAGATTTATCTTGCCTCTAGAACTTAGTACCAAGTTGGTTTAAATAAAAACCAAAAGAAGAAAAGAAAAAAACTCAAGAACATGTTTTCCATTCTTGATAGCAAATTCATCTTAAGAGTTTTATCAAACATTTTCTCTAAACAGTTTAAGGGGTTTGCAAAAAAAGAAAAAGCTATTTAATAGCTGTTTTTATTAAAAACCAGAGAAAGATGCCATTTTATATATGTATTTCATAGATGAGGATGCTAAACTATACAGGTGAAACTGAGCCAAAGATTACAACATCCTTGAGGACTTGTTTGAGAGCCCATATTCATGATCCGATACTATTATCTGCTCAGTGATACTGCTTGTATACTACAAAAATACATAGCCATACAAAAGCCTCAGGGTCTAATGTATTAAGAGCTGACTTAAAACTTTAGAATAATAATTCAATCTACCACAGATTTTGTACAGATTAAATGTAATCCTTCTCCATGTAACCATCATAAAATGAAAACTCAGTAAAGCATTAGCTATTAAATTATTTCAGATTTTTGGAGAGACGTGCTTCATGAGGGTATAATGAAGGTAAGATTTTTACATCAAGGCTACCTGTTTAGCTAGGAGAATCAATAGCATAGCTACTAAGTAAGGTTCAGCCAGGATGAGATAGGTTTTAGAACACAGGAAGGACTTAACATAATGGAGGTATCTTGTTTAGGTCAAAATTGACCCCCATGGACAGATTCAGTGCTAATAATATGTTAGAAACACAGAAAGGGAAACTAATAATTATTCTACCACCTCTCCAACAATGCCTATTCTGGACAATTTGTACCCACTATGATCACAGATGTGCAGGAACTCATCATCATTCCCCTATTATGTTTGTAAAGAGATGGAAGCTCAGCATTAAGAAGCAAGGGCCATGTGCCCACATAGCGTTTCAGAGCAGCTCTCAGATTGGCAGTTCTCCCTGTCCTGTTACTTAGTTTGACTCTCTTACCCCATGCTTTATACAAAGATTAAAATGCTGATGTGGGATTGGGGACAGAAAAAAGGGATCACAAGAGACTGATTTTAGTTGGAAGTCCAGATGATGCATGTCTTCATGATAGCAAGTACTTCTGCAGCCCCACTCAGGAGGAAGGAGGTGGAATGAGCATGTGGAAAGAGGATGTGGAATGTCTTCGCTCTCTGCGTGGGAAGCGGGACACTCCTACAACTTCCTGCAGATCTTTCTCACATGGCAGAGGACCTGTTCTTTATTAAGAGCAGTATTGGTGAGGCCAGGGAGCCTATTTAGACACAGGATCATAAATGAGGTTCTTCTTACCTTACTTTGTCTTGGGTCCTATCTATGCCAGAATAACTCAGGCACAGAAGGCAAATCTCCCCCAACCTCTTATCATGGCTCTGCCGGGTTCAATTATTTCATCTAACAAGACTGTGAGCATCCTGTGTCAAGGGCCATCAGAAACTGAAACACATAGGATATGCAAAGTGGAAAGCCCTGAGCTCTCCAACAGAAATAAATGAGTACTGGAAGATGAACAAAAGCAATATCACAGAGATGCTGCCAGACAGGTCAGGGCTGTACCACTGTTACTGTTGAAGCAGAGACCACTAATCTGAGTGAAGCACTGAAGCTGGTGATGACCACAGCTTATGACAACCCCTTTTTCTCAATCATGCCAAGCAGTGAGGTGGCATCAGGAGAGAATATGAAGTTGCAATGTTTCTCAAAATTTGAATTTGGTTTGTTTATTCTCACCAAAGAAGATGGATTTCACACCACCAAGAACCAAAGCTCCACATCCCAGGGCAATGAACACAAGGCTGACTTCCTCATGAACCATGTCACCTCCACATGGGCAGGGACCTACAGATGCTTCAGTGCCATTAGCAATGACCCCAATGTGTGGTCTCACCCCAGTGACCCTCTGGAGCTGGAGGTCAAAGAATTTCCTGGCAATCCCACAGAGCCCAGCGATTTAATTGCCCTACCTCACAACCAAAACCTCCCAGAGGAACCCCAGAACATTATGATTGGCCTCCCCACCTCACCCTGATCTTCATCCTCCACCACTGCAAAACCAAAAACAATGCTGTCAGGAAAGAAAGGCAGCCAGGCGCTGGACCAATGGATGGACAGGCCTCTGAAGCTGTAGGACCACAGGGTGTACCTGTTCCCAGCTGACCTGCAGTGCCCTTACCCAGAGGACAACTGTAGCATCTTCCTCATTGCCCAGGCAGGCACAGACAAGTGAGTAGGCAAAATCCGCCCTAAGGTAAGTGACGTGTCAGTGCAGAGCATATCATTCGGGCAGCAGGGCTTACAGTTTCGGATTAAATGAGTCCTCCTCCGGAATTGCTGCTTCTAAATCTCTGGCAGTCAGCCTGACTGAGTGGATGCTACTGTGTACTTGATCTAGAGGCCTCAAGAATAAAGTTCCAGAATCTCTACTATCATTACCCAATAACTCCCAAGACCCTTCCAAAGGTATCAAAAGAATGATATGGCAATTTTTCATAGATTCTAACTGTTCATCGATTAAACAAATTACTTTGGAAAAAAAAACAAAACACCAAATACACAGCTGTATTTATTATTTACAAATTATCTATGGCTCCAAGTGGCAGAATTGAGTAGTTGCAATAGAGATTACATGGCCCATAAAGCCTAAGTCTGGCCCTTCATAAAAACAGGCTGACCCACGATCTAGACTACTACTGACTCCAAATCTAGATCCTTTCTGCTTAGCCTTTCCATTCCATATACAGCTGATAAATTCTCTTCACAAAGCAATACTCCAACTTAGTTTTTACCTTAAAAAAATACCTCAATGACCCTCCGCTGCTTCCAGAATTAAGCATAGACTTATCACTTTAATTTTCAATGCTATCAATAATATCCCAAGCTTATTCTTTCACTGTAATTTTTAACCATTTTCACACTCATAGCCAACTTTTTAGCAATACATGGTCTTTCACTACTTCTCAACTGGGCCCTGCATTTTCCTCCCTCTGCTTTCACTCATGCCAAACCCTCTACTTAGAATTTCCTTCGTGTCCAGTCATTCTTAGTTATAAAACTGCTGAAATTCCACCATCTTTCTCTACGTCCACCTTGGTTGGTTGGATACAGTATGGTCTGCTTCGCAATTCACAGAATATTCAAAATCTTTATTAAAAATGCTACAGACTGCCACCTCTCTATTCTTTCAGAATGAGTACCCTCTCCATTTCTTTGTTTTCTTTATTTCTAGTTCTAGCTTTGGAGCCTCATTATTCAAACCAACTTTTAACAGAAGTTAAGGCTTAGATTTGGAAAGGAAACAGCATTATGTGAAAGTTAAGTAGATGAAGTAGAAAATTCTCTCCACTCTGTGGAATCAAAGTAGGCAAAGAGATAGGAAAAAACTTTGGCTATTTTAATGCAAGTTTAGAAGCAAACAGGAAATGGAAGAAACAACAGACAAACCACAGTGTATTTGTAATGGCTACCTATTATGCCACTAAGCAGAAATGTTTAAAAGTCCCCTGTTAGTGACTGGGCATGGTGGCTCACGACTGTAATACCAGCACTTTGGGGATCCGAGGCGGGTAAGTCACGAGGTTAGGAGATCAAGACCATCCTGGCCAACATGGTGAAACCCTGTCTCTACTAAAACAAACAAACACACACACACACACACACACACACACACACACACACACACACACACACTAGCTGGGTGTGGTGGCACGTGCCTGTAATCCCAGCTACTTAGGAAGCTGAGGCAGGAGAATCCCTTGAACCAGGGAGTCGGAGGTTGCAGTGAGCTGAGATCCACTGCACTCCAGCCTGGCAACACAGTGAGACTCCATCTTTAAAACAAAACAAAACAAAACAAAAACCCCGTTAGAAATTGAGACCTGTGTAAAATAGCTAAACCAAGAGATTCTCCCATAAAAGCAAGAAATTAAAGCTTTCAATATGCATCAGTTATTTATGACATTAGACCTCTACAAAATTTTAAAATATTTTCACACAAAACTAGTTATGTTTACTAATACTTTTAGACATGACATGGAGGGTAAAATGAAATTAGACTTAGTAACAGTTGTTTATACTTTAAAAAGTAAAGTTTAAATAATTTCAAAGGTTCCTAAATTTTTTCTAAAATGAAAAAATGTGTGGCAGCATAATAAAAATAAACTTCATATAGTTTTAAACCCTGTTTTAGTATCTTCTTTTATTTAGTATCTTTATAGCCTTCTTTTTTTGCTACCACAATTTTAAGTATCAGCACATTTTTTAGTCCATAAATATTAACATTTCAGGATGTTCTAGAAAACACCTTATTTTAAACAATTATATAAATACCTTTCCTGACCCTTTTAGGATTCAATTTAAAATAATACTTCCCACTTTTTAAATCCTTTTGTAGTGTTGCAATGGTTATTTGTAGGAAACTCATTCTCTGTGCTACTTTTCTTTCAACTTCTTTGTCTCCCTTTGTATGACTGCTGGAAAGGGAATGGTGTTCTACTGCAGCACCAATTACCTGGAACAGTCTACCTATTTCTCTCTTTGCTTTACAGACTTCACACAGATTTTTAATTCCCTTGAGAAAACCTTCTGTGTTTTTATTCCAAGTTATAATTTCTATCTTTGAATGCAGTTACTTTACTTTGCCTCTGATAGAGCTTTCAAATTCACTTTTTTGAAGCTTTGTCCTCACTCAATGAAAACTGATAAAAGTACTAGAATGTTTTTTACAGTATGCTTTGCCCGAAAAAACATATATTAAATATCCACCTGTCTGAACTGATGTGTTCAAAATATACACTAATATAGATTAACCAACTAAAAAAGATCAAATACATACTTTATTTCATGTTACTATAAATGTGTTACAAAAAATAATTTTATTTGAATAATTTACTGAGGGATTTTCTAGATGGAATATTTGCATAGAGGGCATGTTTCATAGTGATCACCAGTTTTATATGGTAGGAAAAAAGACAAAACACAAAAGATTAATTGGATGTCAGAAGAACTGCATTCTAGTATTGACTGAGGGCTTTGGTTTCCTTACTTACGCAAGTGTGCTCATCACAATGTTTCTAAAAACAGAAAAGTATCCCCAAAAGAAAAGTGGTTAAATAAATTATGGTCCAAATCCATGATGGAAGTAGCATAATAGTAAATTTTTTAAATGTAAAGACGTTTAATAACATGCAGAAATGCTAACATTACATTTTTAAAAAATTACCTATGTAAAATGATCCAGATTTGTAAAAAAAAAAAAAAAATTCAAAATAATATGCTTATGATAGAAAAATACATAGCAAAATGGTAATAATTTTTCTTTCTCTTTTTTATCCTTAATCCTATCTGTTTTCTAAGTCAAATTTGAATGGATGGACCAGGGAAAAATGGGTATTATGATAAAAGGAAAAAAATCTTTAAAAGATAAGGAAAATAGTAAATAAAAAATTTTGAAGTTTATAATTAAGTATAAAGTATGTTTATATCACACATTTTCATATATTTAAATTTGCTTTTAAAATTGCAAAAATAGTCTCCCTATTTAAGAAATATTTAAGTTTTGCCTGTAATCTAACTTTTGACACCCACTCCTGCTCCTACCATGAGGTTAAGGATTTATTTTGTTAAGAGGTGAAATTTATAATGAATAAATGTACTAGCTCTTTGCTCCAGGAGATCTAGAATCAATAACTGGCTCAAGTAATAAGTGAAAATGACATAGATGATCAAACACTGATGTTTTAGTCGACATTAGTATAGTCACAAAACCACTTCACAATTCATCATAACTAAAGATCTCTACTTCACGAAAGTCCAAAACTATGGGTGTTGTTAGTTATGATTAAAAAGTATTGGCAGAAAATTGATTGCTAATTTATGATGGTATATTTCTTCTAAAATTCTAATGTAGAGTCAAAGTAAGATAAATATATATAATGAATACATTATTTCTTGGGCTTTCATTCTAAAACAGAGATCCCTCTCTCTTTCTTGCTAGTCTCTTTGTGACTCCTCTTTGCTGACCTAAAAAATGACATAAATTAAGTTCTACTTTTATTTTATTTTATTTTTTTTTTTGAGACGGAGTCTTGCTCTGTCGCCCAGGCTGGAGTGCAGTGGCCGGATCTCAGCTCACTGCAAGCTCCGTCTCCCGGGTTCACGCCATTCTCCTGCCTCAGCCTCCC
>NW_012118265.1:11975244-11984607 GCF_000951035.1 Colobus angolensis palliatus | reverse complement strand
TTTTTTTTATTTGTTAGGCCATGAGGAATTAAATATTCCAATAAGGAAAATGAATACACTTCAAAACTTCAAGGTTAAACTATATGAAATACTGATACTTCATCATTTGTTAACTATAAAAGTGGCAAATTCATTTGGTTCAAACTAGCAGAATAAGAATTCACATGGGAGAAGGGCTGAATTTTTAGGCTTAGAAGTAACAGAAGAAATCACAAAGAAAAATAACCAGACAGATTGGACTACATAAAAATATTCCAATTTTATATAAAAAGTATCCAGCAACACAGAACTAAAATAAAATGGCAACCCAGTGACAAAAAATTTATTAGCAACAAATTTAACCAAGTTAATAGCTTCACTCAAAAAAAGTTCTTGTAAGTTTATAACAAAATCATTAATTCCTAAAAGAGAACAAAAAAGCTTAAGAAACTCAAACACACAAAAGACTACTAGTGAAGCTCTCTCCTCAAATTTATCTTGTAGAATTCACTATTTGCCATCATTAAATTCACATTATTAAATTCACATTAATTATTAAATTCACATTTGCCATTACTAAAATATGCAAATGTGAAAAATATAAATGATAGCTAATTCTAGCCAATGATGTTGATATGATTTGGCTGTGTCCCCCCTCATCCCCCCACTGCCCAACACCAAATCTCAAATTGTAGCTCCCATAATTCCCCAGTGTTGTGGGAGGGACCCAGTGGGAGGTAACTGAATCATGGGGGCAGGGCTTGTGATAATGAATAAGTCTCATGAGATCTAATTGATTTTACAAAAGGGAATTCCCCTGCACATGCTCTCTGTTTTGTCTGCTGCCATGTGAGACATGACTTTGCTCCTCCTTTGTCTTGTGCCATGATTGTGAGGCCTCCCCAGCCACGTGGAGCTGTGAGTCCATTAAACCTCTTTTTTTTTTTTTTTGTAAATAAATTACCCAGTCTCAGGTATGTCTTTATTAGCAGCATGAGAACAGACTAATACAGATGTAAAAGTCTCATACTTCATTAGTGGTATTATAAATTGATATAATATTTATAGAAAGCAATTTAAAATTACATGCATGGAGTCCTTCAAGTACTCATACTCTTTGAGAAAATGTTTCCAATTTGGGGATCCAGAGAAAATATTTAAAACATGGAAAAGCTGAGAACATTCAGATATTCAGAAAATTCTTTAGAAGAGCAAAGATCAAAAAATAACCTAAGTCTCCAACAATAAAGAACTAGTTAGGTCACTCTACTTAATGAGATATAGTGCACCTATTAAAAACAATGACAAAGTTAACACGAAAAGGTGTCCAAAATTGCCCACGACCCAGAAAATGGCAGGGTACTATGTGTTAAGAACATTTAAAATATTTACACCTTTTGACATAGGATTTTCATTTTAAGAATCTAGCCTCATGCAATTATTTAAGATACACACAAAAATCTATGCACAATGATGCTCATCATGATGTTATCTAAAAGAGCAAATGATTGAAAAATGATTGAAGGCAATATATCAGTAAGTTTCTAACAACAGAGAAATAATTGAATTTTGCTATATTGATATACTGAAGTATAATGTAGCTGTATCAAAATCTTTTCCAAAAAAATATTTTACCACAAATTATATGAAAATATTTACCAAAAGAAAATATTAATACTATACACTAAGTGAAATGCAGGATACAAATTTAGATCATATCATTGATTCTCTCTCTATGATATATATAATATGTACTATAGTATGGATGCACAGAATAAAGATGTGAAGGAACTGTTCTGAATGTTAGCAATGATGCATCTTATTTCCAGTAAAAGGTAACAAGAGGAGATAAGGAGACCCATTCTCTACAAAAAGACAACTATACATATGGACAAAAATGACTGAAAACAACCATTTCAGAGCATTAGGAAATAATCAAAGGCAGACAAAAACCTAAGAAATATATTCCTGGGGCAAAATGCTATTTAATACTTTATCTAGTAAGAATGGCCAAGTTTTGATCTTCTTCCTTGGGGATGTTACTTCCTGTACAGCTTGAATGGCAAAATCCTACTGCTTCAGCACCAGAGGTGGTAGACGTGGTTCAGGGTAGTGGCAGAACAAGCAGACATTTAAGAGTAAGATTTTAGAAGTGAGAGAGCCATAGCAGATTAAAAACTCTTCACACACTCGTGACTTTCTATTAAATTACACGTGTGCAGAAGATGTGTGGCACATATGTGCAGAAGTGTGCTCAAATACCAGATGAAGATTGGGAGCCTGGGAGAATTGTGAATTTGCTCTACTTTGAATGTATTCCTAATTCACAAAGATCCTGCCCTGAGGTATTCAACCATGACCTCTGCCCAAATCATTTACTAACCATTAAACTACACAGACACAGAGGAGATCCCTAAGGAGCCATGCTAAAAAAGCAGACAATATCAATAAACACTCAAAATCCAAGCTGAAATATCAGCAGATAAACACTGCAGAGGTAACAAATTTCACAGTTTGAGTCTAGAAAAGATAACTGCAAAAACCCTAAAATACTCAGAAGAACAAACAGGTAAATTAAGCCCAGAGTCACAATAACATATTACTTACAAGTCCAATTTTCAACCAAAAATTACTAGACATTAGAAAAATAAATGAAGTGTGGAAATGTGATCTTATTGCTCAAGGAAAAAAAGTAGTTAATAAAAACTAACTCCAAATTAACCCAGATGTCTGTTTTAGCAGACAAAGACTTCAGAGAAGGTATTATAAATATGATCAAAGAATTAAACAAAACTCACTAGATAAGCTCATTAACAGATCTGAGATGGCAGAAGAAAGAATTAGTGAGTATAAAAACAGATTGATAAAAAATTATCCAAACCAAAAAACACAAAGAAAAAAATATTAAAGGAAAATGAACAAAGGCTTAGCTATCTGTGGGACAATATCAAATATCCTGACATACATGTAACTGAAGTCCTAGAAGGAGAAAAGAGACAGCAAGTGAGAAGGGGCAGAAAAAAATACTTGAGGAAGTAATGGCCCAAAATACCAAATCTGGCGAAAAACTTTAATTTACAAATAACTGAAGACCAATGAACTCCAAGTGGACAAGTGCAAAAGGACTCACACTTACATGCATTGTAGTCAAATTCCTAGTAGCCAAAGGCAAACAGAAAATCTTAAGAGCAGCAAGGGAAAAACACCAACACACACACAAGTAAAAAGATTAATGGTTGAATTCTCATCAGAGAATAATGCTGACCAGATGGCAACTGGAATAGCATATTTAGTTTGCTGGGGGCTGGGCGGACAGGCAGTGGTCCACGCCTGTAATCCCAGCCCTTTGGGAGGCCAAGACAGGAGGATTGCTTGAGGCCAGGAGTTCAAGATCAGCCAGGATGATAGTAAGATCCCATCTCTACAAAAATTTAATGTGCTGGGAGGGGTGGAAGGTGGGGGATGAATATCCGTCAAGCAACAATTCTACATCCAACAAAAATAAAGACGAAATAAAAACAAAAAATTGAGAAATCAGTTCATTGCTAGTGGACCTGCCCTAGCAAGAAATACTAAAGCACTTCAAGCTAAAAGGAAATGATACCACATGGTAACTTGGAACCACAGGAAGGAATGAAGAGCACTGTGATTAGTAAATATGTGAATACATATAAAAGACCGTGTGTGTGTGTGCGCGCGCGTAGATGTTAAAAGTTTCTTCTCTTAATTTCTTTAAAAGACATGTTTGATAAATTTGAAAAATTATAATATTGCATTAAGTTTATAATATACATAAATGTGATATTCGTGATTGCAACAGTATGAAGGAGAGGAGCACAGAGATAAACTGGTACAAAGTTCCTATATTTTATTAGAAACAAGTATATTATCATATATTAAAGATGCATAGTATAATCCCTAGAGTAACTCCTAAAAAACAAAATTTGCTACAATGTCCTTGAGAACTTCTATTAGGTTGGTGCAAAAGTAATTGCAGTTTTTGGCATTACTTTTAATGGCAAATACCGCAATTACTTTTGTACCAACTGAATATAGTCAGATGATCACTCATATATAATACATATAAACACATACTGTGTTTTTAAAAACACACACACACACACAAGTATACCAATATGGTGAAGTATATCAAAATGGTAGCATTAAAATTAACTTTTTCCTTTTCTTGTTCTTTGTAGATTGCATATGTGATTACAATATTTTAAGTAAAATATTCCAATAAAATTAAAACCATGCAAAATATACCATAATTGTTTTAAAACATACATCAAACCCATATTCTAGTTAGTTAAGAAGAGAAAAAAGATAAGAGAGAGAAGAGGAGATTCTGGCCAAAAAAAAAAAAAAAGAAGGGAAGAGAGGATAACAAAAACATGCATAGAGAAGTAAGAAGCCGGGCGCAGTGGCTCAAGCCTGTAATCCCAGCACTTTGGGAGGCCGAGACGGGCGGATCACAAGGTCAGGAGATCGAGACCCTCCTGGCTAACCCGGTGAAACCCCGTCTCTACTAAAAAATACAAAAAACTAGCCGGGCGAGGTGGCGGGTGCCTGTAGTCCCAGCTACTCGGGAGGCTGAGGCAGGAGAATCGCTTGAACTTTTAAAGGCGGAGCTTGCAGTGAGCTGAGATCCAGACACTGCACTCCAGTTTGGGCGACAGAGCGAGACTCCGTCTCAAAAAAAAAAAAAAAAAATAAGAGAATGTTACCTAAACATAAAGAAGGAAAGAGAGGTTGAGGGTGGGGCATGGACACAGAAGAAGTGGAAGTGATGAAGAGGAAGGTGAATACAGGGCTTGGGAAATACTAAAGATGTTTTTAATATGGGTATCGTGCATGGGAGTCAGGAAGTATAAGAAACTCTTTTTTTTTTTTTTTGAGACGGAGTCTCACACTGTCGCCCAGGCTGGAGTGAAAGAATATGTACTTATATTTTCCTGTACAGAGAATCTCAGTTTTTATCAGATTCTCAAAGGTATGTGTGGCCCCAAAAAATTAAGAACCAGTGTTCTAAAGTAGTTTGCCAAATCCCATTCACTTGAACTGTGGATTCTGATGCATCCTTACCTCATTATTGTCTTTTGAAATGGTAACTAACTAATTTAAGTTAGTTCATAACTCTTTAATTGTCCTTTATTCTTATTCTGAGGGTTAGATCTGGGTGACCGGAAGGGCTAGAATAAGGAGAACATTCTCTGGGCTATGCAGGCAGAAAACAGCAAGATGATTGTATGAGCTGGAAGTCCCCTACTCCTGAAGTTAGGTACTATGCAATGTAATTGTTGATTTTATTTTAGGATCTATGAATTTATAATTTTCAGAAGATTTCTTATGTGGTCCTGATGATCAGCCAGGTTGGGAATTATTGCTCTGAATAGCAGTAAAGTCTTGAGGCCAAGATAGTTTATAACCTCTCGGTATCCCTAGCACCCAAAGTTGCACTTAAAACACAGAAGATTCTAAACGGTTAGTTGAATAGTTATTAATAATATTTTACAATATTAAATTTTTCCTACAATGTGTATAAAAAATAAAATCAGGCAATGTCAAATTACATATAACAAACATATATTACATATAATAGAACAAACACATATTACATGTAACAAGTATTCAGATAAGAAAGTGCCTACATCAGTTAGACAATAAGTTACTGGTTATATCAGAAAATTTGTGTATGGATTACTAGTGCTTAAGCATTCCAGATCTCCGTCCCTGATATCCTTTCTCTCTTCACTGGTCAAAGTAAGAATAACTTCTCATTCACATTATAAGATAAGTCTTATTCCTTGAGTGAGCAATACCTCTTAGGCTCCTGAGTGATTGTAATCAAGGGATATTATGTAAACTTCAACAATCTTAGTGTTGGTTTCCTTTCCAAACAAGAGGAAAGAAATAATTACTTCTAACAACAATGATATTTTACATCAATTCCAAATCAAAAGTAAATCTCCTCATATACTTGATAAACAAGTGTTAAAATTCTTCCTATACCAGTAGTCTTTTGAAACTATAAACTTGTAATATATGAGGATCATAAGTTAAAAGTATAAAAGGTACTTTAACATGATATTCAGATAAGGTTGTCTGACCATGTAATTCATAGAATAGAGATACTTTTCCTTAAAAAACCAGGAATTCACTTCCTGTTCCAATCATAGGGGAAGAGAAATTTAAAGCTGTACATATATGCATTCTAGTAGTGTACCTTATTAATAAAACCATTTTAATATAAAATTCATTCAAAATTTAGAACTATTGATAATAATTATGCAACAATAAAAGATCTAATTGTAGAGGGAAAAAATCCTGAGACAGAATAACATGAAATGCAGTGGTTTAGTTCACTCAATATTCTACTCACCAACACACAAATGTAGCTAAACAGCCTATACTGAGCTTAAATTGTGTTAGATTTACATATTTCAGGGCTTGCTTGGTCAACCTTGGAGCAAGTCCACTAGACGCTGTATTAGTCTCTTTTCACACTGCTATAAAGAATTACCCAGGACTGGGTAATTTATAAAGAAAAGAGGTTTAATTGACTCACAGTTCTGCATGGCTGGGGAGGCCTCAGGAAACTTACAATCATAGCAAAAGGTGAAAGGAAAGCAAGACACGTCTTACGTGTTGGCAGGGGAGAGAGTGAGAGTGGGGAAGTGCCACCCCCATGATCCAATCACGTCTCACCAGGTCCCTCCTTTGACATATGGGGATTACAATTCGAGATGAGATTTGGGTGGGGATGTGGAGCCAAATCATATCAGACATCTAGTGTTGGAATCAGAAGTGTCCTGGAAGAGAAGTCATTCTTCAGGAAAGACCAAATTAAAGTAGATATGCTGAACCTCATGACAATGTTTCAGTTGTCATTTTTTTTTATTTCCAAGGTTAGAGTATATATCTGTCACTCCAATTTCTCTCTGATCCAGGCTCCTACCCCAGGCCCTCCTCCACTTCAGATCTTACTTATGTGTCCTAGGAAAAGAGAAGGGTGAAATAAAAACTCAAAAGTTACTTTCACTATAACCTTCTTAAAAAGATACTCAGTAGTATGAAGCATTCATGTTTAGGTAGTTCCTCTCTCCTTAACAGAATGTGTAATGTAAACAGGGAGAGAAGTGCCCTTCCCAAGTTCTGACTTAAGTCCATGCAGGAAGATCAGTCATGTGGCCTAACAAATAGGGAAATACTTTACACATATGGCAGCATCTAGTGGGATCAGCAGTGTTATGGGACAGAGGAGGGTAAAAGCAGAGGCGATGATGTGGTCCTTCCGCACCCCCACTCCACCCAGCTACTAAGACCTGTGTTTGTGAACACATATGAGACAATCCTCTTCAAAACTGCTACAGAACTTGGGGGACATTGACATCCACCTTAACTATAAGGATAAAAGCCAGTAAAGCATTTTTTTGTAACAAAGAAGTTTAGTTCTATTTTAATTGTCTTTTAGAATGGTTCAAACTAAACAGTAGGGAAAAGGCTAGAATAAAAAGATACTTTGGTAGAGGCAGGGTTTCACCATATTGCCCAGGATGGTACTGAACGCCATAATACCCTAATGTTGTCTGTGTTTCTGTGTATTGCTAGGAGACTGTCATATGGTAACATGCGGGTGAATTAATGGCTTTTAATGGAGAATCTTCTTACCTGGAGTCCATGAAGCCTGGGAGCCCCTGGATATGCTCCAGGGCAGGGGTTTTCAATTTTTTGGCTTCCCTGGGCCACAATGGAAGAAGAAGAATTGTCTTGGGCCACAAATAAAATAAACTAACACTAACAACAGCTGATGAGCTATTTTTAAAATCACCAAAAAACCACAAAAAAAACCTCATAATGTTTTAAGAAAGTTTATGAGTTAGTGTTGGGCCACATTTAAAGCTGTTTTGGGCTGCATGTGGGCCACAGGCTGTGAGTTGGACAAGTTTGCTCTAGGGAGATCCAATTCATATGTTCTATGTGAATTTTAAAAATATGTTTTTTAGGCCAGGCGCAGTGGCTCATGCCAGTAATCCCAGCATTTCGGGAGCCCAAGGTGGGCAGATTGCTTGAGCTCAGGAATTTGAGACCAGCCTGGGCAACATGGTGAGACCCTGTCTCTACTTTAAATACAAAAAACTAGCCAGCCATGGTGGCATATACCTCTGGTCTCACCTACTTGGGAGTCTGAGCTGGGAGGACTGCTTGAGCCCAGGGGCTGGAGGCTACAGTAAGCCAACATCACACCACTGAACTCCCGCATGGGTGACAGAGTGAGACTCTGTCTCACAAATAAAATAAAATGTTTCTCATCATACTCTGAAAATTAAATACTGGCCAGGAGCGGTGGCTCATGCCTGTAATTCCAGCACTTTGGGAGGCCAAGGCGGGTGGACCACTTGAGCTTAGGAGTTCAAGACCACGCTGGGCAACATGGTGAAACCCTGAATCTACAAAAAAATACAAAAATTAGCTGGGCATGGTGACATGCACTTGTGGTCCCAGCTACTCAGGAGGCTGAGGTAGGAGGATCGCTTGAGCCCGCGAGGCAGAGTTTGCAGTGAGCCGAGATCACGCCACTGTACTCCAGCCTGGGAGACAAGAGTAAAACCCTGTTTCAAAATAAAAAACAAACAAACAAAATACCTAAGTACTAACATAAGCATATGAGCACCCCACTATTATTAAGCAATTCAATGCAATTTCAGTGCCATAGTTGTGTTCACAGTTAGGCTTGGTGTCATGTGCTCTCCTCAAATGCTAGAGTTTGCTTTTAATGTATGCATAAGCAATGCCTAGTTGCTGCTGAGGAGGCCTGTCCAAATGTCATGGCAATAGCCTTGCCTCTATTGCTGCTGTACTCATGTTAAATATTCTGGCAGAAAGTGATTTTTACTGTAGCCAAAATTTGTAACTAAGGCATTTGCACTAAATAATAAAATCTTTAATTTCTCAAGTTACATAGTAAATTGAAACTTGGTTATTTTTGCTAAGGTAAATTAAGTACTATTTGATTTAGGGCCAGAATAAAGGAAAAAAGTGGACTTATATGTCAATGCTTTGTTTGTACCAAGAGCAGGCCAAACAATGCCATAGCACATTTGTATAAAAATGAGAGATTCTGCAGTGGACTGGTTAGAAAAAGCAGGTGGAAAAATGAGGCATATCACATCAAACAGAGTAGGGAAGTACACATAAGGCAGACTCAAAAAACCAGAGATACACTAACCCTTTCCATATTGGTATTTTAAGCTGACGTTCTGCTGGTCTTTGCATCCACCGACTTGCAATGACTGCAACAGCAGTGAGCATAAAGGTAAACTGTCTAAGAAGTGTCTGTTAAATCCTTTTTTTATTTTCAGCTTTTTTTTCTTTTTTTTTTTT
>NW_012118265.1:11970798-11975194 GCF_000951035.1 Colobus angolensis palliatus | reverse complement strand
TCGGCCTCCTCCCAAAGTGCTGGGATTACAGGCATGAGTCACTGCGCCTGGCCGTTTTTTTTTTTTTGAGACCGAGTCTCGCTCTGTTGCCCAGGTTGGCATGCTGTGGCACCATCTTGGCTCACTGCAACCTCCACCTCCTGGGTTCAAGTGATTCTTGTGCCTCAGCCTCCTGAGTAGCTAGGAGTACAGGTGCGTGACACCACACCCAGCTAATTTTTGTTATTTTTAGTGGAGATGGGGTTTCACCATGTTGGCCAGGCTGGTCTCAAACTCCTGGGCTAAAGCGATCCACCCGCCTCAGCCTCCCAAAGCGCTGGGATTGCAGGCATGAGCCACCATGCCTGGCCTATTTTCAGCATTTTGGGTTGCATTATTAATATAACTAGATATTCAAAATAATGGCTCAGTAACTAAAATAAGCTTATTATCAACATTTTCAAAATTAAAGTGATAATTACCATGACATAAATCTCCAAATCATTTAGGCAACATATAAAACATAAGACAAGCAAGTAAATCTGTCTAGTAATAAATCAAAATTTTGGAAATTCAATATAAATAAAACAACACCTTCTGCATTTAATTAAATTGTTTAAGTTATATTTCTTAAGGCGTATTTTCATTTATTTTGAAATTTTAATTTGTAAATTTAGCTAGTAGATTTGTTTGAAAAATAATTTAGTATACTAAAATCATGGGCTCTGGAGTCTGCATGGTCTAGGTTTGAGTTGCACAGCTGACATCTATAAGCTGTGGGATCTTGAACAAATCGTATAGCCTATCTCTGTCTCAGTTTCCTTACCTGTAAAATGGAGATAACAGTAGCACCAAAAATTCTACCATAATTTTTTAAGTGAGATCCAAAATATTAGGAGTATGAGCTTTGGAGCCATACTTTTGGATTTTTTTTACCTGAACTTCCCTTCTCCTCCTGTGTGCTACTACAAGGTTTTATTAAGCCGATCTTATACAGTTGTTGTTACAAAGACTAGACAAGTGTCTGTGTGTGCATATATGTGCATGTACTCCAACCATCCATCCATCCATCCAACCATCCAAAGTGCCTTCATTATTAGTATTATGGGTTTACAGTTGTAAGCACAATAACAGTATAG
Source organism: Colobus angolensis palliatus (assembly GCF_000951035.1). Classification (NCBI taxonomy): domain Eukaryota; kingdom Metazoa; phylum Chordata; class Mammalia; order Primates; family Cercopithecidae; genus Colobus; species Colobus angolensis. The sequence goes on along the minus strand of NW_012118265.1, from coordinate 11,974,076 downwards.
AGTTTACATGTGGTTTCATATATGCACATTAAGTAACATTTTGATACAGTATCAGAGTCCAAAAGGCAATGAGGAGCAAACTCAATTTTTTTTTTTCTTTTTTTTTTTTTGAGACGAAGTCTCACTCTGTTGCCCAGGCTGCAGTGCAGTGGCACAATCTTAGCTCACTGCAACCTCCACCTCCCAGGTTCAAGCAATTCTCCTACCTCAGCCTCCTCCATAGCTGGGATTATAGGAGTCTGCCACCATGCCTGGCTAATTTTTGTATTTTTAGTAGAGACAGGGTTTCACCATGTTGGTCAGGCTGGTCTCGAACTTTAGTCATATATGACTAAAATATAAGAATCTATTTTTTTAAAATTATATTGTTACCATCCTGTATATCTTAAACTATGTTTGTTTGAACCATACTGGAAAACACACTATTTCTGAAGCTCCTTAGAGCAGTGGCAGTCTGACAACACAGCAAGGTTTCCTAATATTTTGGTGGCATACCCTCATGACACATTTTCTTTGTCTATCTAGAAAGCACTGTAGCACTAAACTATACATGCTCACAGGATAACAACTGCGAGCCAGAGGACTCCCTGACACCTGTTAAATCCAGCGCAGCCTTATTTATGCTGATTAAATTTAACTGTTGAACATAGTTTCATTTCACATGTGAAAATGTTACTGCAGAAGAAACAGTATCAGTGAATGAAGTAAAAAGAAATTTTTTTCCGTCAGGCATGGTGGCTCACACCTGTAATCCCAGCACTCTGGGAGGCCGAGGTGGATGGATCACCTGAGGTCAGGAGTTCGAGACCAGCCTCGCCAAGATGGTGAAACCCCGTCTTTACTAAAAAAGTACAGAAATTAGCCAGACATGGTGGCGGGCACCTGTGATCTCAGCTACTCAGGAGGTTGAGGCAGGAGAACAGCTTGAATCCGGGAGGCGGAGGTTGCAGTAAGCCGAGATTGTGCCACCGCACTCCAGCCTCGGTGACAAGAGTGAGACTCTGTCTAACAAAAACAACAACAACAAAATTTCAATAATGTGGCTAACAAACAGAACTGCCACCTTTCTTTTCTGGGTGTGGATTCCCATTAAAAGACAATTCTCATGGCTTAGAGATATTTTGTGTTTAGAGATCTTTTTTGTCTCACCTTTATTGTTCTGTAAAAACTTTAAATGTTTTTGGAAATAAAATGCTATCTAAATCACAAAGTGTCAATTAGTTTTTAAAGAACGATAGGAGTGAATACTCATTTGTATTTTGGCTTAGTCTTTTTCTATCAAATAATACAGCAATCATAATTTCTTTAGAAATGAGCTGGGATATAAATAAATAATAAAAGCAAATGCTGATGATACACATTTTCTGTTACTGTGTCAAGACTCAACATCGTTCTCCTATGTTGGCATATTTGATTAAATTACTTCACTTATTTTTGCCATGCATGGGATAGTTTTTTGTGTAAATTCATGAAAAAAATTTTCATTGATATGTCTTCCTAAAAATGTTTCAGTGATGCTCTATGCTCAATTCTGGATATAACAATGGATACACTTTTGATTACGGCCAATAGATGGCACTGCTCTCACTAGGCAGCAAAGACCACATAAAGGTCTCATTACAGGCACAAATTATTAAGACTAAATATCTGCTCAAATCTGAATTTTTCATGATGAGGGACATATATTAAAACATATTAAATATTTTAAAATCTATACTTAATAGTTACTGAATATGAGAGGCCAATTTAAGACAACCCATTTACTTATTTACCTAAAAACATTTATTGAGTGCCTACTATCACTAGGCACTAGGGATATAAAAGTGAGTAAGATATTTCCTGGTCTCAAGTAATTATACAATAATATGGTAAGTAGTATTAGTAATGGAGATGGTCACACAGAAGTACAGGGGCTCATCCTGGGGATGGGATGGATCGGTGAAAGCTTTTTACAAAGGAGATGATGCATGAGCTAGTAACCAAGGGGTGAGGGGAGGGGGGAGTTGTTGGTACACCATATTTTGAACAAAGGGAAAAAGCAACAGCAAGGACTAGAATATAAGAAAAAGTGTAAAAGCATAACGTGGAAAGTATGACTCAGAACATATCAAGATATAAACCTGTTAGGTTTATATCTCTGTTAGGAGAGCTCTAAAGCACTCAGAGGGTATGCTATCTTTTAAGAAATTTGGACTTCATCCTTCATGAAGACTGGAGGTAGGAATCAAACACAGTGGCTGTTGTGGGTAGTCCAGGCAGCAAGCAATAAAGCTTTAACCAGAGCAGTGGTAATAAAGGGTGGAGAGGAAGACATGGTTTTGAGAAATATTTAGGGGATAAGTGTTAGCAAGATATGGTATTTAAATGTATGTGGGAGATTAGGGATGAGAACCAAGGCTGACACTCAAGATAAGATATTTCCAAGGTCCTTCTGAAATGCCGATGATAATTTCTTACTGATTATTCAATTGCTATTACACAAAGTGTAAGTTGCTGTCCTGCTCTTATCTGTCCAGTCTTTATTCTTTCATAGCACTCCGCACTTTTTCTTCTAAAAACTTACAGTTTATAAGAATTACATCACAATATGCTTGTTATATATTTACTTGGCATCTGCTTCTTCTATTTATCAAATTACACTTCATAAGGACAGAGTCATCTTTCCTGATCTGGTTCATCATTCCATATCTATCATCTAGCCTGGTACATAACTGACACTCAACAAATATTTGTTGAAGAAACACATTATTTCTGAAGTTCCAAGATCTACTCATGCTCTGCTTGGCTGATTACTTTCTATCAGGATCAACCACTACTTAAGGCCACATTTGGTAATACCCACAAGAGATGCTGCCTATTCATTTAGTACTTTAGCTGTTTTCAGTGACAGCTTTTCTCACCAGGGTAGGAATGAGTCTTCTGCACATGTCAAGTTAGAAGCTATTTTAGAGTACAATAGGTGCTCTCTGCTCATGTCAGCTTTCTCAGGGACAACCACCAAAATAATACTATATAAGACCAAGAAATGTGCTCCTTCACCTTCTCAGTCTTGCCAGGGTTTCTACCATGTCCACTTGCTTCTCCTTCTCTCGTGGATATTAATTTACTCTTACGGATTAATACTCTTTATCAATGCTACCTTAAAATACCACAGTGGTTGGTCAGTTCTCTGAAGCTTAACTATCTTTTAAAGAAAAAAATTTCCCCACTCTCATATTTTTATTTTTTCCAGCTTTATTGAGGTCTAATTGACGCATAAAAATTATATATATTTAAAG
>NW_012118265.1:11918298-11965798 GCF_000951035.1 Colobus angolensis palliatus | reverse complement strand
CAAGGAAAGAAATTGTACTATAATACGATGATATGATACAGTCACTACCAAAATTGAAGATTATAATAAAATGTTACAGAAAGAGTTGGGTCAAAATTTCAAATTTAAAAATACTAGTCTGTAACAAATCTAAACAATATTTTAAAGATGTCACAAGCCCCTTTTCTAATCTAATCATCTTCGCTTATTTGTTTTTTGCAATTATGAAATAGGATTTTCTTATATAAAGTAACCCATTCTTTCCTGTATTGATTATAATAAATTTATCATAAGCCTATTCTTACACATACTATAATTAAGGTAACCAAAGTAAAAAGAAAGTTGAGTCTGTGCTGACACCATAAAAGACAAATTACGTGGTCCTCAAATTTTCCCTACAAATGCTTTAAATGATAAAGTAGTAGTATTAACTTGCAAATTTTGACAGAATTCCAGCAAAAACCAGCTTCACGTGTGTATATATATTGCATCTAGCACTAAACAAATAAAAAGTCCAAGTTGTAAAGTACCATAAATAGTGTAACTGTATTTTTACAAATTAACAAAAAGCTAAGTAATACATGCATATATATGCCTGAAAATAGAGAAGGATACAGGAGATGAGTAGTAACTATTAAGACAAGATTGATGGCAGGTAGGAAAAGATAAAATCATTTTTTTATGTATCAGTTTTTTGATATATTACAATGAATATGTAGTAAAGTACTTTATAACATTTAAAAGTATATAATGAAGTTTTTAAAAAGGTAAAGATATAAACAGATAAAGGACAAAATGTTCTCATAGTTTGCTCTGGGTATACTGGAATTAAGATATTGTTTTTATCTATCTTAAGCTACTTACATTAACTGGAACTGTTACAATTTTTTCTTTCTCTACAAAAATACTGATATACTTTAGAAAGTCTTATGCTTTGATAAATTTTCACACACTATTTTAACAACACTATAAGTAAGGGGAAAATGAAAAAAGTGAAACAGAGCAGCTGTGTACCTTTCCAGAGGTTGTACAGTAAAATCACAGTATTCTGACTCCTTGTGCTGTGCTCTTCCTAAAATAAACAGGCTGTGTATGTTAAAATTAAATACAGATGCTATTTTTCAGGGGCAAATGGTAATAACTGTGGTTAAAGACACCACTGTGGCAAAGGCATTCTCCATCTTAACTCCTAATACCTTGACTGGAGAAACAGAAAGCAATGCTGTTATCCCTGTTGCTAGTTCTCTCTCTACAGTTACTTAAGTTAGATCCCAACAAAGCCCCTGAAATGACAACTAGGTACCACATGGGATGCCCTGCAATGAAGGCAAGCCTACAGTGTTTTGAACCCTAATACAAAAAATAATAAGAATACAATATTCAAGAAGGTCTGATATTTAGACCCTTAAGTAATGGGAAGTGGGGGTTACTTTAATGCATTTAGAATAGTTTTATTTTTAAAAGCTTTAATAACCTCAGGTACATAAAAGTCAAAAAAATTATCTATATTAAACATAATTCTGAGACTATTAACAATATCATGAAAATTGCATGACATCTTGTCCTTTTTTTTTAAACATCAGCCTGCCACCATTTCCTCACCATTTTAAAAACCATTGTGTCTTATAATAAAACACACAGATCTTTCTCTAGAGGGTGAAAGGAGGAATTGGGGAAGGGCAGAGAAGGGCCCAAGTTCATGCTATTTGAATGACTGGACAATATTAATCATTTATTACAGAAGCAATTTTCAATAAACTTGTAACTCATCAAAATGTATCAGAGAAATGGATCACATGACATGGCACTGTTTATGACTAGATTATATGCCGGTCCTCAGATTTAAGATCTGTAAACTGCCTAAGAAATTATGACAGTAATATGACATTAACATGACATTAACATTTTATCCACCTTAAAGGTATTTTAATTTGCACACATTCATAGGACACACTGTCTGTTAAAAGGAAAGAGAAAGATTTATGGAATTGGTCTTGTTGAAAGAAGAAAAACTTCACCCTGCTTCATCTCATGATCACAGTTTGAGGAAAGTGTCTGTTTTAATATGCAGTTTTACCCTAAACCTCAAATGTATACTGTCTTAGGTGAGAAAAATAAATTAAAATGTTGGGAGGAAAGGTATCTATTATGCTGAAATCCTTAAATAGTGACATGAGCTAACATTTTTAATCAGTGTTTAACAAATTTATTGAGTATATGGGTAACATTGGTGCATTTTGAGATAATACACTCTCAAACTCATTTAGACAAATGTCAAAAACATTTTTTCACAACACAGCAAGAAAATATAAAGCTAAAACTGAAATATTTAAAATGCCATAGACGAAAGTTTAGAATAGGGTTTATAATCTATTTTTGCATTTTCTAGCTCATGTTGTATATTAACTGAATTCCCAAAAGTATGATAATAATCCATTAACTGTGTTTATGCTTGTGTTAAATAGAGCTATTAGTCTGAAAACTGAAATACGGCAGTTTGATTTTCAAGTCCTATGTAAAATAGTCTAAAACAGAAAGGAAAGGGCTTTTATTGGAACCTGATCGTTATTGATGAATACCTAATAGCAATGGGCCTGCCTACATTTCTGGCAAGCAGAACTATATTCTTCTAAACCACTGATGGGCTAAACAAACTATTAATGATGGTTGCTTTTCAACACTTAAAATGGTCAGACTGTGTTACTTGACCACAAGGACAAGTAGGTCATCACTCTCAAATGTTATACAATATAAGAAACATAAATGAGACCTCTGTGGAGAGACAAAACCCACAGGTATGGCTCCAGAGTTCTTTTGCTATTCAACTATTAATAGAAAACAAATCCCACTTAAAGCTGTAAACACTTGTAACCCTTTTCACTAAAAGATGTATTATCATTCATTTAATTTTCCACTTAAAGCTTAACAAGGTATTATTAGTCCTAGGTTCCAACTCCAGTCCTGAAAAATACAACTTAACATCTAAACCAAAAATTTTAAAACAAATGTCTGACTCTTGCAAGATAAGATGAATTTTTTGCCCCTCTATAAACTTTTTGGGGTACTCCTTCCCCTGGGTTTATGAACACCCAACCAATCATTCATAGGTTGCAGAATAATACTCAATGAGTACAAGGAAAACACCTAGATTCTTCACCAGATTCAGAAAGCCTTCTTCACTGGACACATGTCTTTCAATTGAATGCGTTTTAATGTATTTTTCTTTCTGGTGGTCACTGAACTAGCAGCATTAACCTTGCCTAGGAGCTTGTTGAAATGCATAATTTCAACTTGTGCCCCAGACCCAAAGAATCAGAACGTGCTTTAAGCAAGAATCGCAGGTGACTCAAATGTACATTAAAGATGGTGAAGCACTGCCCCAGATCACTCTGTACAGTTACTACAAGCCACTTCTATTTATTTGACTTTCAGAAAAGAGAACAAAGGAAGCTTTAGAAACATCATACTGATCAGGATAATTCATTTCATTCCTTGCCAAAGGGGGCATAGCACAGCTGTCCTTCTTTCAAGCCAGAAACAACCCACGAAACTATTTTGACCTAAAAAAGTAAAATTTTTCATACAGCTCAACCTAATATTTTCTGATCTAAATCCTTCTCCCAAGAGAAAAGGATAGCATCATTTTTATAGTTTGCTTATAAAATAATAATAGCAGTATTGTCATCAAATGGCAAGGCTCTATCTCCTATGTTTTTTTAATTGGAAAAACAAAAACGTGTTGACTTCATTAAACCCCCCAGCTGAAAGTAAACATTTGAATCCCCATTCAGTAGTCCAATAAGCATCACTACTCACTACATTATCCAGAACTTTAAAACATAATGGTAGGAAAAACATGGAGACGCCAGGCGTGGTTGCTCATGCCTGTAATCCCAGCACTCTGGGAGGCCGAGGAGGGCGGATTATCTGAGGTCAGGAGTTTGAGGCCAGCCTGGCCAACATGGTTAAAACCCCGTCTCTAGTAAAAATATAAAAATCAGCTGGGCATGGTGGCAGGTGCCTGCAGTCCCAGCTACTCAGGAGGCTGAGACAGGAGAACCACTTGAACCTGGGAGGTGGAGGTTGCAGTGAGCCGAGATTGCACCACTGCTCTCCAGCCTGGGAAACCAAGCAAGATTCCTATCTCCAAAAAAAAAAAAAAAAGGAAGAAAAAAGAAAAAAACATGGAGTCAGCACCCTTTGATAGAACAAGAAGAACTCAGAGTCAACTTTCTACAACTTTGGAGCAGCATTAAAAAAAAAAAAAATGCCAGGAGCAACATCTAATAACCACCCACCTCCACTCCTTCAACCTTCTGTGATAAAAGATATAATCCTGGGGTTACTATCAGAAGGACTTTCATCTGTAAGTGATTATTCATCAAATTTAAAAAATTATTTTCTTAAGTTCATTATAAAATCTAATTAAGCACAACACTATAAGCAGTGTTTTCACTCATTTTCTTTAAGCCTTAAAAAATGTTATAGGCACTAAGCTATGACACAAACCCACTGAGTATGCAGCATTACTTCTTGGAACCTGAGGGTCAAGAGAACCTATACACACATGAAGCATGTGCTACCCATTGTGCTGTTAGCAATAAACCACTCTGCCTCTGACCCAGGAATCTCATATCTTCTGCCAGCATCTATACAACTGTGGAAGACATGCAAGTAGGCTAAAATCTCAGACCCTTAATAAAGAAACACAATAAATATAATGATACACACAGTAATTTTTCCAGGATACACTGTTAAGCAAAAAAAAAAAAAAAAAAAAAAAAAAAAAAAAAAAAAAAAAAAGAAGTACACACACACACACACAGTTTTACCAAAAAAAAAAAAAAAAGGATTAATAATAAACTAGAAGTCAATAAAATTAGCTATTGACAAGGGGTGGAAGAGAACAGGCTAGAAAGGAAGAGAGTGACACACCTCTCTGAGAATACCACTGTGTATAATTTTGACCTCTGGAAGCATGTTAACATCATACATGTTCAAACATAACTAAATCAATAGGAATGGGGACAAAGACACCTAAATTGAATGCAAACAGAAACAAATAAATGCAACTATATTTCAAATGAATAACATAACTATACTCATTGGAGAAAAGGAACTGCAAATAAATCTTGAACTCTTTTTAATAGGGTTGTTTTACTCAAAGTATGCTTGTAGCAATTCTAAAACTATTTTATGTACATTATATGACTGAACAAAGGAGTAACTGTATTGGTGTTATTAGGAGTCAGGGTTCTCACTTGTTATAAGAACTCAGAAGCCATCATGAAAAGATTCTCTCTTGATAAATCTGGGACAATCTGAGCATCAAAATAAATAAGGAAAGTAATTGACAATAACCTATTTAATAAAATTAAAATCATGAGTCCTTACTCCTGATAAATAGATAAATAAAATAAGGAAGGTGGGCTCTTCCTTACTGTAGAATGCTGGCTGTAACATGGAGGCAGCATTAGAATTGGAAAATCTATATTTTGCAATCATCAGACAAGAATCATCAATAGATAACAGAGCAGCAGCCTTCAAAGTCTCAGTCTAGAACTTTAAACAGGCATAGACTTTATGGGTAGTGAACGAGTTTGTGAAAAGAAAAATAAGATGGTATTGGACAGCATATTATAAAAAATTTAAGCTGAGGAAAATGAGATACTAGGACAGTTCTCGGGATCACCTGGCAACATTGAGAGAAATAAATGATTAAAAAAAAAAAAAAAAACAGAGACAGTGAATCAATGGTTTAGGAGATTGTAAAAAACTTAAGTAAAGGAAATCAGTCCTTGAAGAAGTTCCAGGGGAACAGTCCACCTACTCCACCCTTTTTCCCACAGATCCACACTTGCTTTCTCCTTTTCAGGGTTACATCTAACTATATACCAAGAAGAGCATATACACATATAGTACAAAAACAGGGCAACTACGTTACCTGGTAGCAAGTATACAAGTGACATATGTAATTTGAAGAATGCTAATTCTCTATGATAATCTAAGTAAATAATTTTTAAAAAATAAAGACTGAAGAAAGCTATACAAAGAGATTAATTCTAAATGTACAGGGTGCTTTTCTCATTTTAATTTTATCATATATTTTTTAACACTGATCTCTTCAAAAATATACTTCTAATTGTATTTGGATATATAGCCAATTCAAAGAAGAGCTACATATATGCCAGAAGGCTCTAAATAATCTGCTCAGCAGTGAAAGGGAGAGACACAAACCTCAGGTGCCCACAGGTACTAGACAGAACAGGTTTCATTAATGCTCAACCCATAAATTGTGAGGTTAGCTCCATTTTAGGCATGAACCTTTTTAGAAAGGTTTATAAAGGTATTCTTCATAACATCACTGACTTTACTGAGTATTATTAATGTAAAATGCAAGATGGATGAATGGATGGATTAACAGACACACGGATAGATGAATATTGTTAATAGTTCACAGTTAGTGGGTCAATTACAACATCAAGTTACAGTCTTTCAAACAACTAAGATAAAATGCATTCAAGTCATCTGCTTCTTACTCCCTAACTGTATGCTAGTCCTGGCTCTTTATTCCCAAAATGCTTATCTTTGAAATATATTTGAGGTATATGACATAAGTATAAATGAAATGTAACTTAGTGTCAAAAACAGGAAAGAATACTTAATATACAATTATTCTTCAATGAGTAGCTATGTTTTATACAAAGTTTTAAAATAATTTTAGCCAGAGTACTCTTTCTTCAGATGAAATGTTATTTAAAAGTTCAAAAGTTTACTGTACAAAATAACTAAAAGTGGAACTATTTTGGTTAAAGTGAGTAGTGGAATTCTGCAGTACCAACTGCTTTGGAGAGCTTTCCGGGCAGCCCAAGGCACGGCTAGAAAAACCACTGCTAGATAAAATTATGAGTACAATATAAATGTGTGAAATAGTAACTGAAAATGAGATGCCACTAGTAAGTATAAAAAGTACAAAGTTTAAACTAGTAAAACATCAAAGGCATTTTTATTTACTGAAGAACATGAACAAAGTAAATATAAAGTTTTTTAAATAAATAATAATTTACAACAAAAGTATAAAGACAGGCCAGGTGGCTCACACCAGTAATTCCAGCATTTGGGGAGGCTGAGGCGGGCGGATCACCTGATGTCAGGTGTTTGAGACCAGCCCGGCTAATGTGGTGAAATCCTATCTCTACTAAAAACACAAAAAAATTAGCTGGGCATGGTGATGGGCATCTGTAATCCCAACTACTGGGAAGCTGAGGCAGGAGAATTGCTTGAACCTGGGAGACAGAGGTTACAGCGAGCCGAGATCGTACCACTCACCAACCTGGGAGAAAGAGTGAGACTCCATCTCAAAAAAAAATAAAAAAATAAAAAATAAAAATAAATAAATAAATAAAAATAAAAAATAAAAGATACCTCATTTTGGCACTATGATAGCTGTTCTTCCTTGTTGTAAGCCCCTGATACTGGAATGTGACGTTACAGATTAACATATTTATTCTGATGTCCATATGTCCTAAATCTATGTGCTATTATGAAGTGATAAACGGTGGTTCAGGAAATACTTTTTAATGATGAAAATAAGCATGTTATTTACTAACTTCTAATCCCCAAACACATAGCTCAAATTTTCTATTATATCCTCCTTTTAAATAATTAATCTCTCATTTTTAGGATCACTTTTAAAAGTCTAGGTTTCCTCAGTTTCCATTAGCTGTAAAAGAAAAACCAAAAATTCCTGTAAAAAAAAAACTGCTATAAGTCAAAATGAAGCTGTCTCTTTCTACTGTTTGCTTTTGTGGAAGCAGAACAAAAGTACATTAATAGTTAACAAAGCTACAGTATGATATACGAATGAAGTCTTGCATTAAAAAACTACTTAGACTGTATTTACAAAAGAATCTGTACCATCAATTATTCAACATTTGGATCTGACCAGAAACTGGAGGATGACTCTGTAATGCTCAGTTTAAATGAACTACTTAATGTTGTAATAAACACTCAATACAGTGGGCTCAGTGAATTTCAGACATATTACAATTGTATGGGTTTTCCAATTTTTTGATCAATAACAGATTTTAATGCTAAATCAGTTTGAATTTCACTTTTCTCTAAAATGTTTACTTAAACCAAAAATTTTGCATCTCAATTATTTTATATTCTAAATCTGAATGTAGTTTAAACCAATGCATTATTCATAAAGCAAAGACATGAGGAAAGACAAAGCTATGCACTTCTTTCAAAGCAGCTAAATTGCTAAAACATACCATATTTATGCATGCAATATTTGATTGTGTTTTTCTTAAAACACAAGCTTGTTTTCAGCAGATCAAGATATGCCAAAAATTCTATACCAAACAATTTTTGTTTATAATTAAAGCAAGCATCAATCCAAGGACTGTCATCCATTTTATTTCATCTCTACATCAAAAAAGAGTAATTTAAAAAATTTTTAAATTCCCTTGAAATGATAAGAGAAATGAAAATGTAAGTGCCTTCACATAATAACAGTAAGCTGACCCTTTGGGAAATGGTTGACTTTTCAATACAAGGTATTCAAAGCTCATTCAAAAGTGTTCATTTAGAATGCAGATATCAAAGATGATGCAAATGTTCAAGAGAAAATTAGAACTTACCAGATGTTCTAATCCAGCTTTGATGTTTCCAGATTCCCTAAAATAGAAGAATAAAAGTTCTAAATAGTTGCTAAATCCTTGTCTGCTCTAATTTTTTTACCTCAAAAATGTTTTATAAACCCTTGTAATTTTTCATATGTATTATGTTCATAACACTGTTTTTAAGGACAAAACAATTTTTATCAAAAGTGAACAGATAATTTATATTAGATTTACCACGAAATTGGTATTTCACTAAAAGAAGTTTCAGATTTTTCAGTCAATGAAAAACATAAAGAACTCACAAACATCATTTTACTCTTCACACAGTTATCTATTCCTTTCACACTAGCTTTTCTATTAGAAATTTTGTTTATTCTATTATTTCCAACATTATGAAAATGTTCAAATTTACAGATTCTATCTACCACCCATATTCTACAACTTACATTTTATTATATTTGGTTTCTCAAATATCCATCCATCAATGGTTACATTTTTATAAAAAGAATGTACACATAAAGAATACATTAGTGAGTACATAGCTAAATAACTAAATCTTAACCTATTTTCTCTGTCATTAATTTTATGAATTTAATGTACACTACAAATCAGGACCTGAGATCATTTTAATATTAAAAAAGAAAATATCACCAAAGAAATCATAAACATCAAATATCATGATATATTTTAAGTATTAAATTTTCTGCTTTTTACTGTAAAAGAGACTGCTTATGGAACTAAAAATACAAGTATCCTGTACATGTAACAAACATAATTTAAATATAGATTTGTTGAAATGTGGCAAACAGTTAAATTTTTTTCTAATTTCAATCTGTACCAATTTATTTACGACAAATGAACTTTGGCTTTTCTCATTCTGATCAAGCAGTATTTTAGTTCCATTATACGTACCAAGCATTACCTTTTTTAACAAAAAATAATAATCCTACCACATTGCAGAAAGTAATTATTAATATAAATCCTCCAACAATAAACAACATTATTATATTCATGATGTTTAATCATCTCCCCACATCTCCTCGCTTCTCTGAGAGGTCTCAACTTTCTTTTCTATTTCTGTCTTCTACTTTTTCTTTGCCAAAGATATACTTACCTGTTTCCTTTGTCTTGCTATACTATCTTTCCAAATTTCTCCATTTTTATTCCCTTCAGATTTGCTGCTGGAAAACTGTACTCATGGCTTCCAATCTTTGCTCTCACAGCCCAGTCTGATATATTAGGAGTAAATTCCCACTTCTACTGATTAGCACTAATTTTCAGCCATTCTCTTCTGTATTTCCTGCTTCTGGCAATCTTAGCAAAACTATATATTCAATGTTTAGATATTTAATGGTTTCTGAAACTCATTATTTAATCTCTAATGTCTGTAGTCGTACTGACAAATGATAGGAATAAATTACTGCAAGGTGTGAGAGAAGGCTACTATCTATATAAATAATTATTTTAAACTTTATCATTACAAAATTAATGCATTTATCAGAGCTGGAAGTCAAATGAATCTTTACATTTTCACAAGAACATTCAAATACAGTTATTTGTATAAAATTTAAACAAAAAAGTAACATATAGTGAAACATCTGAACAGGGCAACATATATGTAAGTGTGTGTGCACACACACACACAAAATAAATAAAATTAAGTCTTCCTACCATCACTGACTCTCAGTTCTCAATCTTGGTTTATCCTTCTGAAGATATTCTATGCATTCGTGTGTGTGTGTGTGTGTGTTTGTGTGTCCCCCTTCTATGTCTGTTGAAATCCACAATAGAAGCATATTATACACCCCGTTTTGTATCTTCACTTGGCAATCTATCTTAGAGTCTGTGCTATATAATACACATCTACTTCGCTTTCTCCCACAGCTACATTGTCACAAAATGGTTCTTATTAGAAAATAATATTGCAATATAAAAAGAACACAAGTGATCAGATTCAAAGTATAAGTCCATACTTCAGTATCTGAAATAGCTGGGGATAGACAGGCTTTATCAGAATATTTCAGATTTTAGAAAGGTTAAGGTATGTCATACAATGGTGCCAGGAGGGTCTGATGCAGCATCTCATCATCATACACGTTAAATAATTCTGAAAGAAACCTATTAATGTCCACACAAAATGGGATAAACAAAGACTGTAAATAGTCTCATTTCAGGGTAGGTTTGCTGTCAACTGTGTCTGCCACAATCTTAGGGAAAATCACTTAATTTTCTGAGATACCTGTATTTTAGAATGAGGACAAGAAACTGTTCTTTAAAACAAAAAGAAAATGTAGGCTATTGCTTTGCCATGTTTCTAAGTAATTCTTTAAATTAAAAGATATTTATAAAATGTTTTGAATGGCATGGCTGAGAGAAAACTAGACATTATTCCTGGCACATTCCCTTTCCTTCACTATCAAACGTAACCAAATGTAATCAACTACAGGGCCCTGGCTATCCAATATCCTTAATTATCATTAGATCTAACAATTTCTATCTTCACAGCTTTTATGGTATTTCAGTCCATCATCTTTTCTCCCTAAATTGCTGCAATATCCTCTTATTGAATGTCAATAGTTTCTGCCTTGTCCCATGTCAATTCATTCTCCATTAACACAGCAACATTTTTCTAAAATGTAAACTTATGTCAATTCTCTTCTTAAAATCTACAATATCTTACCATACTGCAGTTTACCTATTCCCTCTGTTATCTTGTCAATGCTACATTACATGAAAAGTAACAACAGTAGCCACAACAAGCTACTAACCTGGTTTCACTCACCAATGAACCACTTTCTCCCTCTACCTAAAATGCTCCTTTCCTCCCAGCCTCCTCTAATCTTCCCTATCTAACAAAAATCCACCCTTCAGGACTCAACCTAAACCATTCTTCAATTGGGGAAAACTCCTCCCTTTCCCACAAATCACGTAATGAATTCTTCCTCTATGTTTCCATAACACTCTGGGCATGTCCCATCACAGAACCGATCACAGTATTTTATAAATGCCAATTTACTTTCCTACTTACACCAGTGAAGTTAAAACTCCTTGACGATATGCATTCCATCTTTTTAATTTTTATACTCCAGCACCCAATAAAATGACTGAATCAATATATTTAAGGATATGACATCTGAATCACAACTACAAGCTTGGGTACAGAGTCAGTAGCAACCAGCTCAGGTCTCTGAGCAGTACTACGCAGTCCCACTCTATCTCCAACCCATGTAAAGAGCAAGGCAATTTGCAACACTGAGCTGCTGCCTGAGATAAAACAGTAGTATTAGGAGGAAGGCACAGGTGCATGTATGTGCACGAACATGTGTAGGGTGTGGGTGGTTATTTATTTATTTATTTATTTTTACTGTTTTTGAGGGTGTGGGAGCCACAATGGGGAAAGCAGTTGAGGCTACACTAGAACACTAGAGGTTGTCCACTCTAGTTTTTAAATTAGCCTGGAGAAGCACAAGTCAGATCTTAGGTTTTTACCCCTCCTTTTAGATTAAAATTACTATCTGAGGCAGCTAAATGCTGTTAGGAAAAAACAGATGAACCCACAAGGAAAACTGTAAGATGTATAAACCAGAATTTAAAAAAATAATAATCTTATCCAGAGAAAACAGAATAAACAAGAATGTGAACATAATAACATCTTCAAAGGGATGATTTTCAGAAATCTAAGTATGAAAATGAAGTTTTGAAAAAGAACCAATATATGATAGTGGGTATTACAAACATAATCATTTGAAATAAAGAACTCAGAGGATGGATTGAAAACACAATAGACACAGACAGAGGATAAATTCATAAGCTGGAAAACTGGGTAGAAGAACTATTGTAGAAGGCATAGGGAGGGGGCAAAAAGACAAGACAAACAATTGATGGAATTAAGAACAGGAGTAGAAGTGTTAACATCTATATAATGAGAATCCTAGAAGGAGGGTTAAAAAAAAATGAAAGAGAAGAAATATTTGAAGAAATAATGACAGAGATTTCCCAGATATAAAAATATTCAAATCTCAGGTTGAAAGGGCACATAGAGTGCTGAAAAGGATGCCTAAAAATCCACAGCAAAGCATATTATATGGACATTTAAGACTATAATGGATTAAGAGAAAAGTCAAAAAGCTTCTGGAATGAAAAAGGAGTCCCCTACACAAAGGAAGAATAACACTGATATTAGATTTCTCAACACTAAAGTGAAGACAAGAAGACAATGGAGTAATAATAACTCTCAAGATAAAGTGTTACAGGAAAAGAACTGTGAACCAAGAATTAACATACAGCTAATAAACTATTATTTAAATACAAATAAATATAAAGAAATTCTCAGCATGCAAGGTTTCAGAAAATTCACCACACAAAGACATTATTTAAAAGAAGTCTTGAGGAATATAATGCAGGTAAGAAGGGAAATAAATTCAGGAAGAATCAACAAGGCAAGGCAAGTAAAGGATGGCCTAGAATTGAGCAATTATTGTAATCTAAGTAATCAATAACTAAAAAGAAAACCAGAGAAAGTTCATCCATAATCACCTGGAATTGAAATTCCAGAAAAGATTTTCAGATTGGATAAAAAAACAAAATCCAGCAATGTATTATTTACAAAAGACACACAATACAAACCGATTCAGAAGGGTTTCCCAAAAAAAGGTTGCCCATGACTCCAGGCAAATATGAACCAAAAGAAAGCTGGGGCAGCAAGTTTAATGGTTTAATGACAAAATACATTTAAGTCCCCTACTCCCATACATACATATGTATGTATTATGTATGTATACATATGTATGTATGTATATATGAAAAGAAGGTAATTTTAGGTAATATAAACAAATATGAGAGTCAGAGACTTAAGTATATTCTAGTCTAGTGAAAGATAAACCAGTAAGTTTTCCTTTATATCTGGAAGGTTTGCATATACATAAAGCTTAACATATCACATTGGGACACCTAAGTTTACTCAAGTTCTCCATGAAAATCAGTTTTCTTTACTTTTACTTTGGTCAGAAAGATAAGGAAGAATGACCATCTCAAAACAACACAGGTAAAGTATCATGAGTACATAAATACAACACAAGACAGTATGACATACAATACTGGTTTTAGAAGCAGAGTGCCTACACTCAAATTTAAACACTACTACAAAATAGTCATGTGAGCTTGAGTAAAATCCAACTTTTCTCAATCTCAGATTGTCCACCTATGATGTGAGGCTTACTTGCCTTACCTAACATACCAGGTTGCTGTGAAAGAGTAAGAAGGATAATGTAGATGAAGATAAAAAATAAACTATAGATACGTTATTATGATGGAGGATATTTAAACACAAAAGTCTTAAAAGTGATTCTAAAAGTTTTAATGAATTTGAAAAAATAGAGAGGCAACATCCAAGACATTGATAGAAGGATCTTACAACAAACGGTATAAAACCTGTCCTCTTTAGTGGTCTGTCTCTTGGGTTGTCCCTGTCATGACTTCATCAATATTTGTGCAACTCCTTTTGCCCTGTGCTGAAAGCAGACTTAATTCAATTATAGGTCTCAAAACTGATAAAATGGTCCTGAAGTGGAAAATGGGAAGAGATTATTGGCAAATGAATAAAGATTTGTATCGAACTAACACACAGGAGTACAGCAGGTCTTTTTTTAATCATTCCCTGTCTTAAATCTTCTGGGAACCATGAGTTTCCCTTCCCCTCATGCAGCACATCGATTTCTGAATTAGACTGCAATATTAAATAATTAATATACTTGCCATGATTGATGTTCTGCATTAGTTGAATATTAGGTTATCAATCAAAATCCACTTGGTTTAATGTAATAATATTGAAAAAGTGTCACAGGCTGTTCATCCAATTTGTAGTTGAGGCAGCACAGATAGTAATGTTGGCATAACACCAGGCTCTAAAGCAGGAAATGCAGTGGCTCAACATGTATGAAGCAGACATTTTAAAATTAACTGGGAAAAGGCTGAGGTTGCCCTAAATAAACCAGGTAGCACCTGATAGTTTCAATCTTAGGTGTGAGAAGATGCCATGTATCAATCATGCCATGGCGGGCAAGAAAAAAATTAAAACTAGGTATTACTTTCCCTTTGTTAGAAACAAATTTCGTTATTTTTCCAAAAGAAATATACTCTAAGTCTAAAATCTATTGCTATAATAAAGCTTATGTCCTCTTAAGAAATTTGTAGACAAAAAACTAAGATTTTTTAGATCTAGTCTTACTAGAAAGTCATTGACTTTTCTTTCCTTTTCTTAAAACAGAAGAACAATATCCATCATACCAAGTGAACATTCAGGTTTTTAGTAGTCTAGAGGAATCAAGTTAAAGAGCCACACTTAATAATGATATTTGTTTTGAAAAAATACTATTCTTTCTGATGATGGCAATTTCCTTTACTATTAATATTTTGCATCTACATTTATCAAAATATAAGCTTAGGAAAATAACTTAAATTACTTTCCCAGTCAAGTAATGACAATTTTTCTCATCATTCCCTATTATCTCAATCCAAAATCTATTATAGATTTCCTTATAAAAGTGATTACTTAAAAACGATTTTAAGAAACAAAAGATATCTAAAAGAAAAGTGACTTTTTTGGGGGGATGAGTAGAAACTTAACAAAATAAATATAAACCAAAACCATTTCAAAGAGCAAGCCAAAATTCCAGTGAGGGTTTAGTTATAAAATACTCATAAACCATAAATCACGTAACTAATTGAAGTAGCATTAAAGTATCATTCCACTGAATAAGTCCTTAGTAAATAAAACAGTAAATATATAATTTTATACAATTATATATAAATATAATTATAATCAGTAATATATGTATTATCCTATGTAAAAAATGTGTATATATACAGTAATTATGAAAAGTGGAGTTAACTAGTAAAAATCATAATTTTTTTTTAAGAGACATTCTGTCACCCAGGCTGGAATCCAATAGAAACATCTAGTTAGACCCTAACTCCTGGGCCCAAGTGGCCCTCCATCCTCAGGCTCCTAAGTAGCTATGACCGCAGGCATGTGCCACCACACTCAGTTAGTTTTTTTCTTATTTTTTGTAGAGATAGGTAGGGTCTCGCTATGTTGTCCAAGCTGGTTTTGAACTTCTAGCCTCAAGTGGTCCTCCCACCTCAGCCACCCAAAGAACTGGAATTACAGGTGTGAGCCACCACACGTGGCTGAAATAAAAATGTACAGTAGATTTTTTGTCATCAACTAAACATATTATTTAGTTTTAAAAGATTAGTATGCTGCAGTTTTCTATGGATATAAGAGCTAAGATCATGGGTAATTTTGTATTTTTTCTTTCATAAAGCAAAATCTACAGGAGTTGGATTTTTACTTGATGTCACTGAAGGCTTATAAAAGCCTGACTACATACATTATTAAAAATCTACATTTTCCATCTCAAACAATAATGAAAGCATTTTTACATGTATTAAATTTTGTTATGCATCAAATGTTATTGATGAATAAAAAGTTTGGTATAATATAAATCTAAGAAAAAGCTGAGTTCTAATTTCAGCTCTACTATTTACTCATGGTCTTTGTTCAGTTATATATTTCTCAAATTTTTCTCACCTTACATTCAAAATCACAAATTAATAAGATAATTAGCATATAATATAGAAGTCACTCAGTAAATACTGGTTCAATACAACAGCCTAATAATGGACCAAATGACTATACTCCACTTCCAAAACAAAAAAAAATCTTTACATAAGTTTCAGCTTTTTTAATTGCCTTGAAATCCATTTCAACTGTAATACCCATAAATGAAAGTCAGTCTCATTTTCAAATATCATATCTTGGATGGATGGATGGATGGATGGACAAATAGATAGATAAATTTTGGCTAGCATCCAATAGAACACTACAGATATCCTGATATAAGCACATTCTTATGTTCTATTTGCAAGAAGGTACAGTGTGTTGGGAAAAGCAAGGAAAAATAATTTCTATTTTTGTATTTTAACCCAATTTTAAAAAATGCTTAATGTCAGTACTCTGATCCACAAAGATCTTCCTGAAATTCTCAGTTTCTGCTTCGCAGGTTTGGTTAGAATTCTTAAATTCTAACTTTTCTCTTGAAGTGAGCACTTTTCTCTTGATTGGTGAACACCTTGCAAATTAGCGGCTCTAAATGAATATTCTTATGTTACTATGGTTCAGAATGATGATTTTCAGATGTTTACATTTTACAAGTAGTTTTTGATCTGACTGATTATTATTGGTAATAAAAAAAGCTCTAGAAACTATAAATCATTTGCACAGGTAAGTCTACCATAGTAACAAAATTTAAGTGTTTCATTTTCTTTTTAAGATCCTTTAGTTTTATAGACAAATGTTACTGAGCATCCACTATGTCAGGACAAGTTTAAATTAAATATGTTAAACAGCCAAGGACTTATGATACACACTTGGCTTAATGGGAAGCTGAACACTTAAGCTGGTATGGATTAGTTTTGCCACTTAAAACCAGTCAAATAAACAGAGTTCATAGAAAGGGTCTACAGGGGAAAGAGAAGAGATTTCAATATTTCTGAAGTAATGCTCTAGATAACAGTTGCAAACAAAGGAAAACAAAAATTTGTCATCAGTAGAGCTGATGTAAAAGAACCAATAAAAGAGATCTTTTAGACACAAGATAAATTATAGCAGAAACAGACTTGAAATGTCAAGGTGAAGGAAGTACAACAGAAATGTTATTTCCTAAGCTCCCTTAGCTCCACCATAAATTCTGAGGGGATAATAAAAACAATAACAACATAAACATCATCAACGGAAAAAAAGCAAGAAGAAATATGGCATCTATGCCTCAGATGCTAAAAACTGTGTTGTCAAACCAAGGCTAGTACAGTCAGTCCTCCCTATGTGTGAATCCACAACAATGAAGTCAACCAACTGCAGATCAAAAATATTCGGGGTGGGGGGGGGAACGTGTATCTGTACTGAACATGCACAGATTTTTATTCTTGACGTTATTCCCTAAACAATACAGTATAACAACCACTCACATAACATTTAAGTTGTACTAGGTATTATAAGTAATCTAGATATAAAACATAAATTATAGACAAATACTATGCCATTTCATTTCAGGGACTTAAGAATCCATAGACTTTGGTATGTGCAGTAGGCCCTGGAATCAATATCCCACAGATACTGAGGGAAGATGGTATATAAAATAGTTAGCGTCCAATCCAGGCAGTGAAAGGGCATGTGATACATGCTACCTATCTCGTATTTCTCACATGCAGGACAAACACTTATCATCAACGACAACTCTCTTTCCAACTGAGGCCAGGCGCAACTCAACACATTTTACTAAGGAGTCAAGGCCAGTTGTCTGGAGTTAGCAGGTGAGACGCAAGCTATTCACCATCACCCCCCACTTCAACCCATGCTCTTGACCTTGTCCAAGGAAAGTTCATAAAAAGGAAAAATGACCAGATGTGTTAGAGTGGTTGGAAAAGATTTCAAAGAGAAGGGTAATTTTAGCTAGATCCTGAAGGATTCATTGTATTTGGGTAGACTGAGTACACAGAAGAGAGGAGGCAGGAAGAGTGAGCTCAAAGGTCTAGCATGACCTGGCAGAGTTCAAGTATGGAGAATGATCTGCCCAGAGAAGATGTATTAAAAGGTCATACAACTTTTAATTAATTAAAAATAATTTTTATAATGTAAGTTTTTAGGTCCATCACATACAGTTGTGCATGTTGTTCATTATGAAAAAAACAAAAAAATCAAGGGGGCAAGTGGAAGCTAAAAGCTATATGCCCTGGCCAAACAGTATATCCTGGTATGCATCCACAGGAAAAAGACATCTTGTATAATATGCACAAAGGTGCCACATGGGCTACAAGTGACCCAGCAAATAATAAACGCTTATTGTAGAAAAATTCAAACTCACATCTGGTTCTAATGAAGAAAAAATAAGTTACCTGAAATCCTACTAGCCAAAGATAATAGCTTCAATATGTCCTTGTTTTTTCCTCCAGACATTCTTATGAATACGCACAAATACAATTATTTTTCTTACAAAAATGGGACCATGGTTGATTTGTTATATAGCTTAAATGTATTCACTACTTTATATTGTAAATAGCTTCTGGGTGTCAATAATATACTTGCATATAATATTTTAATGTTTGCATACTATTCTGCATACAGATGTACAATAAGTTAACTTATCCCTTATTTTCAGACATTTATCCTTATAAATAAAACTGGAGTTTTATTTATAAAACTGATTATCCTTATAAATAAAACTGGAGTATAAGAAAAGAATAATCTTTAGATTTAAAAATCATTGATGATTTTATACAATGTTTATTTCACTTGCAGAACTGGGGTTAAATAATTTTTATAAGGGGAAATAAACCTAGTAAATTTCATCTCCACTATTTAATCATAAATAAATTCATGCATTCTAGTACTTCAATATAAGTACAAATATTTAAATATCAATTAAATTTACATTATAAATAATCTAAATTTAAATGTAATTTTAAAATACAATTTCTACTTCCAAAAATTCTGCTATAAAATTATGCCCCAATAGTTTCATAAAAGCAATATATTCCCATATGCAACACAGTCAACAATCCCAAATAGAAGGTAATAAATATACCCTATTACGTCTTTAGCTGTTAAAACTGAGGGAAAAGGCTAGGCACAGTGGCTCATGCCTGTAATCCCAGCACTTTGGGAGGTTGAGATGGGTGGATCATGAGGTCAGGAGATGGAGATCATCTTGGTTAACACAGTGAAACCCCGTATCAAATAAAAATACAAAAAATTAGCCAGGTGTGGTGGTATATGCCTGTAGTCCCAGCTACTTGGGGTGCTGAGGCAGGAGAATCGCTTGAACCCAGGAGGCGGAGGCTGCAGTGAGCTGAGATCGTGCCACTGCACTCCAGCCTGGGTGACACAGTGAGACTCCATTTGGGCGGAGAAAAAAAATTGAGGGAAAAGTGCAACATGTGAATATTTTTCCTGAAAACAGCAAAGTTTGAATAACTCAGAAATTGATTATCCAAGTCTTCAATTATTAAAGTCTTCTGATGCTTTTCTCTTCCTTCTGTTGTTGTTCTGTTTAACTTCTGTTCTCCTATTTAACTCAACAGGAAACTGAAAACTAAGGTATAATTTTAATCAAGTAAGCATTTAATAGTGCTGGGAAATAATAATGAAGTCTTTCCTTGTTTAATGAATCAAACTCCTCAGCCTACAATTTAAGATTCTTGCTCAAGTCAAATGATTTGCAATTTCCTAAATACCTCTTTGCACTTCCCGGCACTTAAATTTTCATAGTATTTGTCTAAGTGAACTGACCTTCTCAGAGATTCCACCTGTGAGGAAATACTGAACAGAGTTTGTCAGGCGCTGTACCAAGTGCTTTACATAATCCGCTCACTTAACACTTATGATTTTATCATAAAGAGATGTAATTATTATACCTATTTCATAGATGAGATAAATGAGGCTCAAAGAGATTAAGTAGATCACACTACACCACTCAGCCAGAAACTTGAATTCAATTCCCAAACTTTAGTCAAGGGAGAATTTATTAATGTCAACTCTAAAAATAACCTCAAGAATAAAACAAGATTTTACAATATTCCTTTACTCCTTAATTGGAAACATGATTAGGAAGGAGGCAGCAAAGTGGTGAGGATTCAAGTAACAATAAACACTAACCCTGATTGATAGGCTACTATATGCCAGGCGCTGAACCTGGTCATCTACACTTACATTCTCATTAAATTCTTATAATATTCACAAAACAGATACTGTATAAATAGCTAACACATTTATATAGTTGGGAAAATTTTATAGTATACAGTAAAGATCCATAAAATAAAAGGAAATGCCATTTTTCACCTAGCAAACAAGCAAAGGTGAAAACAAATGATAATGTTTCCACTGTTGACAAAGGTGCTGAGAATCAGGTATCCTCATGCACTGCCAGTGGAAGCAGAAAATAACCAGGTTTTCTGGAGGGCAATTGGGAGAATGTATCAACATTCTCAATAATACACATAAAGCCTTTGCCTCACAGTCTACTTCTCTAAGTTTATCCCAATGATACATTCACAAAATATTAATCACTCCATTGTATTTAATACAAAAAAAACCTAAGAACTAAATGCCCAATAGTGGCAAACTGTCAAATAAAATATAATAACCACACAACAGAAAACGGTATCACCATTAAAAATTGTGACGTAGTCATATATTTTCACAAAATGGTATTGTGCTATAGTAAGTTTTTTTTTTTTTTTTTTTATAAAGCATGTTACAAAATGTAAGAGGGAAGGTTTTATACATCCATGTGTACAGTGTGGTACATGTATGTTTATCTAAAAAGATATAAACCAAAAAGTAAACAGTATTTGACAGTGGAATTATGAGTGCTTCTTTTGTTCATTCTAATTGTTTGTATGTATTCTAAACTGTCTTCCATGAAAAAAATATTAGTCCAATTTTTAAAATATTTTTAAAAAAATCCTCACAGCAGTTTTATTGAGTTGTGTATTATTCTGGGTCTACATTCAGCTCACATTTTTCCTGTTATCGATAATCATAAATTATTTATGTACATACCTTTTACCTCTAGTGTTCACTTTGAAAACCTTGTCTACATTTTTGTTCACCCTTATACCATCTACATAATTTAATACAAATAGAATCTTTCTAATTTTGGTATGTGATTATCTAAGCTACAGATTAATTCAATTTAGAGATGGAGAATGTGAAATAGAGATAATGAACACAGTTATGTTCGCAATGCACGAGACGAACAGAAATGGTGAACTCCTCAATAATGTATCCCCACTTTGTCTATGTAGTTTTGGCTCCTATTACTAACCACCAAAAGTCCTCCAATACCTTCTCCCTAACATCAATGTCTTCATATCCCAAGTCTACGTCATTGCCCTCTTTATAATCTACCTTACCTGGCTAACAATTTTCTGCCAATATGTAACTCTTCTTAAACCAGTTCATTATCACCTCCATAATTTTGCTCATCCATTGATCTACCTAAAACAATATTCTCTTCCTCTCAAAATCTACAAATTCTTATATTTATTGTACAAGAACCAATTAAACTCCCACCATGACTATGTTCATAATAATTTCTTAATCTCTAAACTTACAGTCCTTCCTGATATTTAATGGGTAAGCGCTAGGATTTTTGCAAATGTCCCAAGTTGAAAATGCAATAACGCATGTAAAGTGCTCAGCACACTGCATTTAGCAAATATTACTAATTATTGTCAACATCATCGTTACTACACAGACCTTTGATGAGGACTGTCCAATACATTAACATGAGAAGAAAACAAAACCACTGTGAGATACAGTGCTGAGCAGGTAGCAGGCTTTATTCATTGGCTAAGTTACATGACTCCTTCACAGCATCCTCTCATAACACAGACTTTAAGTCATGCCACACAAAAATTACAAATTGTCACAAACAACAGGCCACATCACTTCGACTAGACAGAATATTAAATCTGTGGATATCAAGGTCAAATGCACTGCCCTTATAGAAAAATCCCAATAGTCTGGCACTTAATTATCACTAATTATTTTATGTGGCTTCTATGTATATATCCATTTCCCAAGTTAATTATTTGCTTAGGTAAACCTGCTTTGTTACCACATGAAGCTCTTTGATAAGCATAGACAGGGCCGGGGGTGGGGAGGTGGGTATGGCTGAGTCATTGGCTGCGTCTCCCTCCAGAAAACTGCAAAGCACTGGCTGTGTGCCATGTATGTATAGCAGTATGAGGAGGGCAGCTTTCTTCCATGAGGCCTGCCAGGCAAAACCCTGTAATTGCCAATGGTTATGTCTGATTGGTCACACATAGAATTTTGGTCTGGAACCAGTTTCCTCAGTTACCATGTTACTCATAGGCTTCCCTTCAGTTCGACTTTTTGAAAGAGAGAACTATACACATACTCTATCTCCCCTTTCCTACCTCCCACCACATCCAAAAATTACTCTTAGCCAAAGTCATCAGTGTTTCCCCCATGTTACCAAATCCAAAGTCTACTTTATCATCTTTCTCTTTATACAATTCTTAGAACCATCTGATACTAACATTCATATTCATGTTGATAAGCCCATGCTGAACTCATGTTCAATACTTCACAGCCTTTCCTCACTTGCCTTTTATAATATTACATCATTCAGGTTTTCTACATTTTCTCAAAAAAATGGCTCTTCAATTCTCTTGTAATTTCATGCTCTTCTCTCTAGCCACCAAAGGTAAGAGCTCCCCAAGGATCAGTCCTGGGCCCTGGTCTTGTGCTATACTTTCTTCCTAACCCATCTCACCCTCACACACAGCATTAACAGCAACCTATATGTACATGTGGGAAAAATACATATCATTCATAAGCTCCA
This sequence comes from Colobus angolensis palliatus, assembly GCF_000951035.1. NCBI lineage: Eukaryota > Metazoa > Chordata > Mammalia > Primates > Cercopithecidae > Colobus > Colobus angolensis. The sequence continues at coordinate 11,942,763 of NW_012118265.1, read as the reverse complement.
GATTCATTTATCCTGTTGTCTATTTGACATCTCTATTTGGGTATCTAAAAAAACAAAAACAAACAAACAAAAAAGCTTATGCTCAATAGATTCAAAACTAAATTCTTGAGTTCCTCCTTCAAAACTGATCCTTTTCAGTATTTCCTATTTCAGAAAAGGATTATATCATTCATCCTTTTGCTCAAGCCAAAAACCTGGGAATCAACCACTTCACTTTCTTCTCTTTCCCCCTACAAATACAATCTATCAGTTAGGCCTATTGATTCTACCTCTTAAGTAATCACAAAAACTGTCTTCATCCTAATTCAATTGCCATGACCTCCAACCTAGTCTTTCTTAATTCTATCATAGCTATTTTCCCCACTTCCACTGTTGTTTCACTCTCACCCACCTATCCCAAAACAGCCAGTCTCATCTTTTAAAAATGAATCACTTCAGGCCAGGTGCAGTGGCTCACGCCTGTAATCCCAGCACTTTGGGAGGCCAAGGTGGGTGGACTGCCTGAGCTCAGGAGTTCGCAACCAGCCCGGGCAAAAGGGTGAAACCCTGGCTCTACTAAAATACAAAAAATTGGCAGGGCATGGTGGCATGTACCTGTAGCCCCAGCTACTCAGGAGGCTGAGGCAGAATTGCTTGAATCTGGGATGCAGAGGTTGCAGTGAGCCGAGATCATGCCACTGCACTCCAGCCTGGGCAACAGAGCAAGATTCCGTTCCCCGCAAAAAAAAGAATCACTTCATTCTCGAGCTCAAAACCCTTCAATTCCTTTTCACCAGAGCCATCATGATTTGCCCCCCACCACACACACACATAAACATTATTTATTCATTCAACAACTATTACTGAGCCCTCTCTCTGGGCCAGATTCTGTGATAGGTATTATGGATACAATTATCAACAACAGAGACTAGGTCATGTGGAGCTTAAAGACAGGTATAAAAACCATCGCACAAATATATAATTAGTACCTAATCATTAGTTACTAATAGTTTAATTAATTAATAAACATGTGATATGAAAAATATTTCAGAAGTTAATACAGGGACCTATCAGATAGAATGAAAGGAAAATAAGAACTGGTTTAGAAGGTCAAGGAATTCTTCCCTCATTTTATTCCACTGTTATGCTCGCTCACTACAGCCTTCTTCCTGGGTGTATTTGTTATGCTTTTTAAGCTACCCAGAATCTGAATACCATTCCTAATTTGGTGAGCTTTGAATCCAAAGTATTCCAAATATAGGATGACATGAATTATACTAGGAAATTTGAATAGTTAATTAAAGACAAGAATAAAAAGATTATGCTAGGTGATAGTGGCAACAGAGCTAAGTCCAGTGGCAGCAACGTCAGAGGCGGTGGTGGTGGCAGTACCTGCATACTACCTATACTGACACCATGGTATACACAGGCAGTAACACCAGCTGATCAGTCTTCTTTTCCTGTCAATTTTCACAATCTGGTTTTCCAGAGTTCCCACTGATTACAATAAGCTACGAAATAGTTCCACATAATCTATGTTTATTTATTTACATGCAATCTTTCCTAATAGAATCTAAGCTCAATGAGCACAACTTACATCTAGGAAGGAGGAAATGGTATGGGGGAAATCCTAGAGGCTTGAAATACCACTGCATATAAGAAAGACTTTTGTTTTTTTCCAGTTCACATAAAGTGACAGTACAAATGAAGATTCTTCTAGGAATTACTTCCTCATAATAAATGGTTTTATATCTGCCTGCATAAAATAAAAAAAATAACCTATCTTCAATTCATGGATAGTTTTCACCAAATTTTTATTAGTAATACTTAAAGGCCAATGGAGAATTTAAAAGTACGCCAGCTTATTCTATTAAGCTGAAAGTACAAATCAGGTATCAGCAAACTATGGCCTATAGGCCAAATCCAGCCTGTTTCCTGTTTTTGCACAGCACATGAGTTAAAATCGTTTTTACATTCTTAAATGTCTGGGAAAAAAATCAAAATAATAATATTTTGTGACACATGAAAATTACTGAAATTGATAGTGTCAATATATAAAGTTTTGTTGGGACACAGCCACACTCATTCTTTTATGTATTTCTATGGCTGCTTTAATGTTATTAACAATAGCTAAGGAGTTGCAACAGAAATCATGCATGGCACTCTCATTAGTTTGCACTGCTGCTCAGGGCACAAAAAAAATCACAGTAACAGCATAACTAAACGGAGTTTCAAGGGCCTTACGAATTGCTGTGATGTGACATTTAATTTTTAATACCAGTGTATAACAATCATATCAAAATGAGAAAAGAACAGAAAAGGAGCCTTCAAATGTCCTTTTTAAGGCACAGTGAAGTGTGGATTATTTTATCAAATTAAATGGCAATTCATTGTGCTTATTATACAAAGGCACTACAGCTGTGCTGGAAAAATAGCATATATGTTGATTTTTAAAAATAGCATATACTTGACTGAACACTCTTTACAGTATTTCCAACTCACAGGAAAGAAACAGTCCAAAAAAATAGAATATTTAAAATGGAATATCTCATCACAGCAGAATTTCTTCACAAAAATAAAAAAATAAAAATGAGTTTCTGAGTGGTGCATTTGTCAACCAATCAGTGAAAAAGCCATTTACTAAAGAAGACTTAATTAGTGTTCTACTGCAGCCAAAGAAATGTGTCCAGAGAAAATAAACTTGCTTAAAACTATTAGACTTTCAGCAAGAACAGTTGTTCAAACTGTTGAAGACACAGGGAGTATCATCAATATGTCCAATTAAGAGATAAGGCAAATGAGTTCAAGTGGTTTTGCTTGGCTCTTCGTGAGTCAACAGACGTCAGAGATACTGCTCAGTTGTTTATTTCAGGAGTCAATGATGAATGTGGAATGACTTAAGAATTAGCCTCCATGAAAATTATGCATTGAACATGAGGATATTTTCAACAAAATTGAGAAAACACTCATTCAGTACAAACTGATGTGGAATCTGCTAAGATGTGTTACATATCATGGTAGTTAACAACAGAGAGCCAAAAGAGGCTTAGTTGGGCAAATCTACAAAGCTTGTGAAAATGTAAGTCTGTGAAAATTTAAAGCCTATGGTTATTCACTGTATTATTCATCAACAAATACTTTGTAAAAATATCTGAATGCAAAATGTGGTATTCAACCAGAAGTGTCAACAATGAACCTCACTTGCTCTTGTGGACTTGTCCACTGTTGGTTGTATGATTTTTTTGACAGATACAGACGCTGAATATCCTGATTACTCCAACACATGGCAGCAGTTTGATGTCTTAACAGTGGTAGAGTCTAATTGTGATGTTTCACATAAGGGATCAATACTGAAATTTTCTGACTGAGAAGAACCCCCTCAACCACTTTTATCCTAAACCACTTTTAGCTTCAGCAGCAGACATAAAAAAATGCATTTTGTACACATGTACCCTAGAACACAAAGTATAATAAATAAAATAAAATAAAATAAAAATGTTCCTTAGCTGGGCACAGGGGCTCATGCTTGTAATCCCAACTACTAGGTGGAGGCTGAGTGAGAGGATTGCTTCAGTCCAAGAGTTCCAAAGGCTGCAGTGAGCCATGATCCTGCCACAGCACATAAGCCTGGCCACAGAGTGAGACCCTGTCTCTAAAACAAAAAAATAAATAAATAAAAATAAATTTTAATGAGCTCAACCTAAAATTACAAGGCAAAATGGTGCCTATATTTAAAATTCATACCACAGTAAAGCCATTTCAGTAACAACTGATGTTGCTTGAATCACAAAGTAATGTCAAACTGCTTTATATACTTCCCATGCTGTCAAAATTAAAAGAAGATATTCATTCCGACACATGTTTCAAGGAGTATGTTTTTTGACCTCACATTACAGTTCCAGCAGTATTCTTCTGCCCTTAATGCAAGTGCAAAGAAAATGTCCATATTCACAAATCCACTTAACTGCACAACTGAGGAGCTTCTACTTCAATTGGAAGTGATTAATCTGCAATATAGTAACTAAAAGACAAAAATCAAGAAAAGAATCTAACGGAATTTTATAAATGCCTTTCAAGCAATGAACATGATCACAGATTGCAATCAAATTTGGCAATACCTATCTGTGTGAACACATTTTCAAAGATGAAATGTTTAAAATCTCATTACAGATTAGCATTAAAAGATAAATGTTTGTAATCAATTTTTTTTTTCTTTTTTTTTTTGAGACGGAGTCTCGCTCTGTCGCCCAGGCTGGAGTGCAGTGGCCGGATCTCAGCTCACTGCAAGCTCCGCCCCCCCGGGGTTACGCCATTCTCCTGCCTCAGCCTCCCGGGTAGCTGGGACTATAGGCGCCCGTCACCTCGCCCGGCTAATTTTTTGTATTTTTTCGTAGAGACGGGGTTTCACCGTGTTAGCCAGGATGGTCTCGATCTCCTGACCTCGTGATCCGCCCGTCTCGGCCTCCCAAAGTGCTGGGATTACAGGCTTGAGCCACTGCGCCCGGCTGTAATCAATTCTGATAACAAGGAACATTAATTTAGAACTCTAATCAAGTAAAGTGCTAACTCCCCAAAAGGAATTCCATTTTAAAATTTATGCATTTTAATTACAAAAAATTGTGCTAAATAATTATTATTACACTTTGAATTTTGTCCAAAAACTGTGGACATTTATTTTCTCTCATTATAGATTTATGTTTACAGGATACCTTCCATTTTGCCTCTTAGCCCACAAAGCCTAAATATATATATACTGTTTAGCCCTTTGCTGAAAAGTTTGCTGATATCTGGTCTGAGTCATTTAAATTCTAATTGTGTTCAAATTATATATCCATATGAGGTTATTTTGACTTTAGGAAATGGGGGGATAGGAAGCCAGAGGCAAAAAGAGATGAGTTGTTTTCTTCTCATTTTGATATTTGCATGACAATCACTAAGATAAATATTGATAGCATTTCAAAATCTAAATGACAGATATAAGTTAATAAATAACATGCAACAAAATACAAAGGAGAGCTAAATCTAAAAGTTGAGAACATCATCAACTTCTTCCATCTGCTTTTAGTCTGCTATCAAAAAAGGTAATATTGTATTAATTTTAGGTAATAAAAATACTGGTCAAAAAACTAAGGAAAATGATTATTTAAAAAAAGAAATAAACTATAGGACCAATAAGAAAAATAATAAAGGAGACAAATTTTGTCTTCCACAGCATCAAATCAACTCTTTACAAACTGAGAATTTGAGAAAAGAGGGGTAACATGAAAAAAGATAAATGTTAATTATTCTATCTAAAGGCTAACCTTGGTGCCTTTCTGTCTGGCGGCAGCCATCAAGCAAGCCAAGATGGGTTCATACAAGTACATCCAGGAGCTATCGAGAAAGCAGTCTGATGTCATCATGTGCTTTCTTCTGAGGATCCACTGCTGGCAGTACCACCAGCTCTCTGCTCTCCACAGGGGTCCCGGCCCCATCCAGCCTGATAAATTACACAGACTGGGCTACAAGGCCAAGAAAGGTTATGTTATATATAGGATTCGTATTCGCCGTGGTGGCTGAAAACGCCCAGTTCCTAAGGGTGCAACATATGGCAAGCCTGTCCATCATGGTGTTAATCAGCTAAAGTTTGCTCACAGCTTCAGTACGTTGCAGAGGAGTGAGCTGGACGCCACTGTGGGGCTCTTAAGAGTCCTGAATTCTTACTGGATTGGTGAAGATTCCACATAGAGATTTTTTGAGGTTATCCTCATTGATCCATTCCATAAAACTATCAGAAGAAATCCTGACACCCATGGATCACCGAAACAGTCCACAAGCACAGGGAGATGTGTGGGCTGACATCATCTTCAGGCCAAAAGGGCCGTGGCCTTTGAAAGAGCCGTAAGTTCCACCACACGATTGGTGGTTCTCACCAGGCAGCTTGGAGAACGCGCAACATTCTCCAGCTCCACTGTTACCACTAATATAAGTAAAGTTTGTAAAATTCATACCTAATAAACCATTTAGGGCAGTCATGTCTGCTTACGGGTGTTATTTGTCTGTTAAAACTAGTCTGCAGATTATTTCATGAATGTCAAATTAAGAAAGTTAAAGTGCAATAATGTTTGAAGACAATAAGTGATGTTGTATCTTGTTTCCAGTAAGATAAACATTTTTGTCTTTGCTTTATCTTATTAGGGAGTTACATGTCAGTGAATAAAACATACTGTGTAGTATGATAGGTTTAAAATAAATTCTTTAAAAGAAGAATACTGAAACTAGCCCTGTAGATTTGTCTGGTGCATGTGATAAAACCTGCAGCTTTATTGGGGTGATGGCAATGTTCTGCTGGTTTACTTTCAAGTGGCTGGGTTTTTCAGTTTGGCAGGTACAGACTTTTTAAATTGGGCTTTGCTTTAAAAATTGTAGGGTGGGAGGAGGACATCTTAACTATGTCATGATTATATTTAGAAAATTACGGGGACAAATCTGGGTTAGCCTGAGGAAAATTGCCTCAGTCTCCACAGTACCATTTTAAGTTCACATAAAAGTGAAAGCTCCTGGTTCAGTGTATGGCTTCATGGCATTCAATGGTTAGTGGTAGTGGTATTAACACTAGTATGTTTTGAAACTGAATGTTAGATAAAATTATCAGCCTTAAGGTTGGTAAGCCAGCAATCAATATGCTAGGGTGGGAAGCTGGTGAGCCAGTGGCCATTAGATAAATACCTTTATAGTGTGAGCTTAGAAGTCAACCTTAAAATACGTAACCATAACACTAATTTGTGATCATTATGAAACCCTTCAGTCACATTCAGGGGAAAGTAGTTGGCTATAAGTATCTCATTCTTATTCAGTCTTAAAAACATCTTGGTTACCCACTGTGTCTACTCCCATAGGCTACAGAAAGAGTCATACAAGTGCATGGTTTCCAACCGTATTTGTTTTCTGCAGTTATTTCTCTTGTTCCTGGCCAAACTACCCTAAAAATCCTTACCATTTCACAAAGTTGGGCCATCACTTACGCATCCACTTTCAGTGAAAGTATACCACCACTTCCATCATGTCTTCCAGGAGACTAGGCTATTGCTTTCCAGGGTGATTTTGAGTGTAAAGGAAATGTAGACAAGGAATTGTCCAATTCTAAATTCTGACTTTGCTGACTTAATTTAAATGCTTGCTTCTCTGAACCAATTTTCTCCTATCTTCTCTAGGAGTTTCAAAAGGCTTAGTTAATTGATTTCCAGGAAGTACTCATAGCAAGTTCATAAAAGTTCTTGAGATCTAAATTTCTTCTCAAAAATAGAAAAGATCTTAAGTCATACATTTTGATTGTGTAGAGGTTGTCCAACTAAAGGAACAAATGTCCATTAAACTAAAAAAAAAAAAAAAAAAAGACTAACGGCAAAATCAGAAAGAAACATTCCAGCACAGTGGATAAAAATGACTTTTTCTTCATTAATTAAAGATATTTTAGCATAATGTTGAATAATCAGTTTTACAGGCATCAAATTTTTATAGAACAGGTTATATGAAATCCCAAACATATTCTCAACACCTCAGCATACCCCTAAAATTCACTGTTCTAAACATTAAAAACACTGTTTAAATCTCATTCATTAAATGGATACTCTTTATCTATTAAAGAATACATAAACAGAAGTCTTAAAATACATAAACAATGCCAAATGGCTTCAGTTTGCAAATGGGCAACACTGAGGAAGCACTCTGAATGTTTCAATTTTAAGTTATTTTATAGGGTCATTACCATGTTTATGATAAAATTTTTAACACTTAAATCTGCATAGTGTTACACTATAAAAACAACAACTATACATTTCACAAAGCTTAATACAGTTAGCAAACATGACTCAAGCAACTACCATGAGAAAGAGAGAGCCTGAGAGAGTGAGAGTAAGAGTGAGAGAAAGACAGAGGGAGAGAGAATGAATGGAATCCAAAGATTGAATATTAAGAAATGTCCCTGTTTGCTTCTCAACTGATTCTACATATTTTCCCTCCAAGATTACTATCATGTTTTAACTCAAAGAAAGTAGACTTAGGGTAATACTTATTTAGTATGGTGATGCTTATCAGACCTTAGAAGTACACCGACATTTTTATAAAGGTTCTCAATATATCTTATCAATATAATACATGTTTTGAACGGCTAGACTTCGTATACAGGAAATAGGCCTCATTGCTAATATTCATACTGAAAAGCCATTGTGGTAGAAGGGGGGATAATTTATCCACGAGTTGCATATTTTATTAAGATTTATACAACATAAGAAAATATGACTGCTTACAAAGAAAAAAGAAAATAGACTTTCAGAACCTTACATTTTGAATCCATAAATAACAATTAAAAGATATTTAGCTTATCTCCACAAGAAGATGAATCTGTATGTATATACATATGTGTGAAGACCTTTATGAATGGAAAATGTGTATGATTTAGACTAGGGCTAGGTATGTTTACTACCTTGAACATTTAATACTAAATGGAACATACAAGTTTTAACTATATTAATCCTCCAATAATAAAAACTATCTGAACTAATAAAACAAAGTTCCAGGTTTATAAGTTATACATTAACAATGCATTGAAATTGCCATACGTCATTGAGATGATTCCTGAATATAAACAGAAGCATTAAGACAGAGGAGATTAAAACCTGCATATTAATTTCCACTAATATCAGAAGATAAAAACACAGAAACAGGTTCTTTTTTTTAACCTCTCAAAAGCTAGTACTCATAGTTATATAAGACAATGTCTTTATTCTCATATATACTAGTTTTTAGTAAAGGGGAACAATGTTTCCAATATATTCTCCTTTAGTTCAGAAAAAAACACATTTATAAACAGTTGGAGGAGGAGAAGGAGGAAGGGATAATAAAATAAATGGGTAGCAAATGTAAACAACTGATAAATCTATGTAAAGGGTATATGGGAGTTTCTTGTACTGTTCTTCAAACATCTCCAGAGTTTGAATTTACGTCAATAGTTATCAAGGGAAATAAAAGCTATTAAATTTAGCCAAAAGTTTCAGTTTTTACTAACTACAATATTCTGTTTGCAACTATTTTCTATTTCTTGAAAGCCCATATAATCTTCCTTTTCACCCAATTACTACTATACTTAAATTAATCAAATTTAATTCTGGAAAAAACAATATTAGTCTTAAAAATTTTTTTGAAAAACGTAAGACTAAAAACTTCTACACAAAGAATAAACTCCAAAAGAAAAGATGCAAATAAAATGACTATAATAATCTTTTGTTTTTTATTTGCAAGTATAAATCGGAAGAAAAACAAAAGCCTGGAACATAGCATCTGTCATATCAGAATATAAAAAGATGATCCTGGCACAAAATGAAAAAGCTCTAATTCATTTGCAAATCAAGCCTGCCGGTTCCATTTCAAGCTGGCGGTAACTGTCAAGAGTTAACAAGATAATCACTTTCAATCCTGCCTTCAATGGTACATTACACTGTTATTCCATTCAATAAGGCCGTTCTTTGGGGCACTAGATGAATGGTTTTCATTTCTAACTCACACAAAAAGTTGTGCGGGGAAAAAATCCACGGGGCTTAAGAAAGAAATCCCTTTATGGGCATTTATCTGCCAGTACTTGCTTTTAGGCAAAATGAGATATTTTGAAACATCAGTGTCCATTCACTTCCTCTATTCCTTGAGGCCCTTAATCCGTTGGAAAAAAAAATTGGCACATGAGAAAAGTGCAAAAGCAATTTCATTTTTAAAATTATCAATGCACATTAAACAAAAATTATTTAAATGATTCTATGCAAATACAAGGCTATTATACTCAAAAGACTAATATTAACCAATCTCCTCCTTATGGTAACTCATGTAACTTTCTTAGATTACTCACCCATATTCTGGGTGAAATCCAGGTGCTTAAAATTTCATATTTAATTCTTGTTGTGTTCATAATGACTTGTACACCTCAAAAGGTTAAAATACCTTTCCAAATTATTCCTAGTTCAATGAAAATGAATTTTAGATAGATGTTATCTTTATAATGCATTTATCAAAAAGCATTATAAAAGCTTTTACTATTTCATGATGTAACTTAATTTCACAAACAAATGCAGGTAAGATAGCTATATAATTATTTTTGCAAAAATATTGAAACTATATATTAAAAAAACAAATATATTTTTGCTTCATACAAAAAAAATATAGAGTGCAAAGACTTATATGCATCTACCAGTAACAGACAATTAGGCCATCTTTAAACTATAGTCTATGAGAGTAAAAGAATATTAAAATCTCCACTCTGACTGCTCATGAAGGCTTATATCCATCAAATCCATCTGACATCAGTGTAAATTTATAAGAACCATCTGTGTATGAATCACGACTTATTATTCAAGTCTATTTAACAATAGTAACAATTAATCTTTCCCCACCTACTCCCTCAATTCAGGAAATAATATTGCTATATATTGCTATGTAAATTATAATGTCCAGCCAAGACTTTTAATCCTTTTATAATCCCTTATTAGAGGAAAATGTGGATTTTTAAAACTCATAGTACAAATGTCCTATGAAGGACTTAAAGTCCTTCTAAAATCTTTACTTCAAAAAAATTAGTGTATTTTGTATCCAAAGGCTTTAAGAAGTTAGAACATTCATGTTTATGACTACAAAGGCTACACACTTAAATTTTAAAATTCAGATGATTTCATGAATTCAATATGACATGGGGATAATCCTTTTATAAAAGGGAGAAGTCTTTCTGAAGCAGCCTAAGTTCACCCAATTCTTTCAAGTTCCAGTATGACTAATCATTTATCCTCCAAAAGGTAAAAATTATCCCTATTCTTAAAATAAATTGTAAAAAGATGGAGAAAAAAATGTATAGGAAAATAGTTCAGAAAGTTTTACATTATCAGATAGACTTGATCACTAATATTTAAATTTTAGATTAATAATCTAAACTTTGTCATTGTGAATAAATTATAATGAATCTGTATATTTTAAAGTCCTTATAAAATTTAAGCTTTAGCAGAAAACCAGGAAATTTAAAACATAAATGCCTATGCTTAAATCTATTATATTTTTTAAAAAGCTTGCATGATATTATAAAATGACAATAATGTTAAGAAAACCTTACTATTCCAAATTTTAAACCCTTGGTACCAAACATGTTAACACACCAAGTAAACAGTGAGTATTATGGTATGCTCAATAAATTACGATTGAAATACACGACTACAATGTGTAAAACCAATCTGTGACATTACAAATTCCTAAAGAACCCTACAAACACAAAGCTACTGGCAGAGCACAATTCCATTAGAGCTTAGTATTGTGAATCAGTCCCCATACGGGGTGGGGACACTAAAGTCACCCTATGATTAGGGTACCCTATCCTTTTGTTGGGTTCCAAGATCATGGTTTACTCAGGAAGTAGAAATGTTTGATTTTTCAGCTTCAAGCTGCCCTGCTGCAGACTCTTTCCATTATTAGATCCCTGGGGTTAGCTTTAAACAAACACAGCAGCAAAAGCAGCAGGGAGTATGATGGATCTATACATCAACCATTGGAACAGCAATGAAGAGTGCTGGAGGAACAGCACAAGCCTTGGACAAAAGCTTTACCGAGAGTCACAAGTGGGTTCCAACAAGCAACCTGGTGTCTTGAATTATGTATGCAGTTGCTCCTATCTGTTACTCACACTGATACCAGGAAACAAAATCTTCTGTCTACAGAAATACAGCTTCTAACTTACAGGGATATCTACTAACATAGTAAATATTTGCTTTCAATTTCTTCAGTTAAAAGAAGTTCTTCATAAATTACATTAGAAGCCAAGAAATGTTTTCTTGTTGTTCTTGTTCTGATATCTTCAAGATATCAAAAGAAACAAAAAAGCGGAATAACTCTTTAAGAAAGGTAAAATAAGAAATCTGTTTTCTGGGCCAGGTACCTATAATCCTAGCACTCTGGGAGGCCAAGGCAGGTGGATCATGAGATCAAGAGATCAAGACCATCCTGGCCAACATGGTGAAACCGCGTCTCTACTAAAAATACAAAAATTAGCTGGGTGCGATGGCACATGCCTGTAGTCCCAGTTACTAGGGAGGCTGAGGCAGGAGAATGGCTTGAACCCGGGAGGCAGAGGTTGCAGTGAGCCGAGATTGCGTCACTGCATTTCAGTCTGGTGACAGAGCGAGACTCTGACTCAAGAAAAAAAGAAAAAGCAATCTATTTTCTGGGAAAATAAACTTCATTATCAAATGAGTAAGGTAGAAGGGAGATAAACTTAATTAGCATGTAGGAATGAAATATTTCAAAGGCTTTCAAAATTTGAGAATATGATAAAACTTCATGAAGATTCTCATATATCATACACCATAAACTAACATTAGTTATATTAACTTACCACAAAAATTTAAATGAAGTAAACGAATGAAATAATTTTGTAAATATCATTTAGACACCTACTTGGATATTTTAAACATATCTGAAATGAATGCCCATATTCATAAAGAGGTCCTAAAAACCAAACTAGTATTTTAAAAGGTGAACAACATAACAATTAAAACTGGAAATTAACTGTCAATTCAGCGAGAAAAAAATCAAATGATCTATTACTCTATAAAAAGTTTCTCAACCTCAATGATAACATTTGAGAAACAAAAATCAAAACAATATCCTTTATTTGCTGCCTACTCAAGCAGCAAAACTTTAAGGTTATAATCTTTTTCAAATTGGTTGTGGGGAGATGACAGTCTCATATAATTGTGTATTTTCAGTGAAAGATAAATACCTCAAATAATATATTATTGATATTTAAAATAACAAAGTCTACTATTAACAAAAATGTTCAAGAATTTCATGCATTTATAAACGATCTGCAATAGAGACATAAATTTAAGCTTCAGTATAAAAATTATCTCAAGTCACAGTATCTTTAAAGGTTTTGTTTTAATGTAACTTAAAATTAAAATTAAGACTAAAAGTGAAGGAGTGGCAGAACAAAACTGCTGACAGAAAACAATCATAATAACTAAGTAACATAGTAAAACAATGTATTTATGGACACCAAACAGAATCCAAAAAGCCACCACAAATAGTCTAATCACAAAAATCTCACTTGGAAGTGAAGAGTTACTGTTATATTTATTGTTTTATTCTTTTCTGGTGTTGGGGCACTCCTACGGCTATGGCTGCAGAAACACAATAGTAGAAAACCCCAGCCTTTGGGCTCAAGGTTCCAGAATCAGAATTCAGGGCTAAAAGAACACAAAAAATGTAAAATGGAAATGCAGGCAGGAAGAGAACCACAGAAAGAGTATGATCCAAATCTGAATACAAGTATGTCAAAACCCTTGACTAACAGCTAAATTACACATACTTGGGGGAAATTTTCAGGGAATCCAGCAAAAAAGTAGCCAGAGATTAGGGAGAAATATACCTTTGATTTTTTAAAAATTAAGTGTATTAACCAAATATGTACATCTCTGGTGGTAGAAAGGTGAAGAAAAATGAACTTGGAAGTATCTGAGGACACACTGTAAACTGATAGAGCAGCTGAAAATGAAGCAGTCAACCACAGCAGCAAAATACACAGAGTGAGCTCTACCTCCACTTAAATTCTTAGCTGACAATAAAATTACATAGAAACAGGAAAGACTATGCCACACGGCCAGTCTAAAAATATAACAATGGGAAGCCCTAATGGTACAGAAATATTAGATAGTACCTATAGTTAGAAAAGGATCTTTATAGTTTCCGGTTAGAAAAGTACAAAAATAAAACAATAATCCCAAAGAGAACACAGCTGAATCCAGAGTGGCTATTTTTTTTAAGCGCCCCCCCCCCCCACCAAAAAAAAGACATGGAAATAAACAGCATAAGAAAAGAGTAAATTAAAACTATTAGTGAACCAGATATTAGTTTTATCATATAAATATTTATTGGCAGCTATTATAAATTGCTTAAATATTGAAGGAAAAATAGTGTCAATGAATGGATGGGAAATCTCATCAGAGATATGGAAACTATACTTTTTCAAAAAGAAAATTCTAAAGGTAAAAACAAAATATTAAAAAAATTCATGAAATGGGCTCAAGAAAGAAAATAGAAAAAAAAAATCTCATAAAGAAAGACCACCATAAGTTACTCAATTTGGAGCACAAGAAAAAAAATTTTTAAAAATGAAGAGGACCTCATGAGATCTGTAGGACAATAGCAAGTGGTCCAACATATGCGTAAGGTCCACCAAGAGAAAAAGAACAAATGAACAAACAGAATATCTAAAGAAATAATAGCATAAAACTCCCAAATTTGGGGAAAAACACTTATTTACACAGACAAAAAGCTCACTGGAAAGTGAGCTTTTCAGTTTGGCTACACATGAACAAAAATCACTCTCACACATGACAGTCAAACTTCTGAAAGCCAAAGATAAAAAGGAAACCTGGAAAGAGGCCAGAGAACAAAGATGCAGTATATACTGGAACAATTATAAGATTACAGCTAACTTTTCATCAGAAACTATGAAAGCCAGAAGACACTGGAACAACTAATTCAAAGTGATGAGCAAAGAAAAAATTGTCAATCAAGAATACATACATATTTGAGTGACAGCAAAATCTATCATTCAAAACTGAAGGTGCAATAGGCTGGGCATGGTGTCTCATGTCTGTAATCCCAGTACTTTGGGAGGCCAAGGCAGATGGATCACTTGAGCTCAGGAGTTTGAGATCAGCCTGCACAACATAGCAAAATCCTGTCTCTACAAAAAATACAAAAATTAGCCAGGCACAGTGGTGTGTTCTTGTAGTCTCAGCTACTCAGGAGGCTGAGGCAGGAGAATCGCTTGAGCCCAGGAGGCGGAGGCTACAGAGAGCTGAGATCATACCACTGCACTCCAGCCTGGGCAACAGGAGTGAAACCCTGTATCAAAAAGAGGGGGAAAAAAAGAAGGTGATATAAAGACACTTTTGCTTAGGATAAATATAATGGGATAAGTTAAAGTAGAATGGAATAAACTAAAGATGCATTTTAACAGATTAAGCTTAAGTTGTAATTTGTAGAGGAACAACTAAAAATAAAACAAGGTGATACAACTTTAAAATCAATAAAGAAATTAAAACGTAATGTTAAAAAGTATAAACTACATCCAACAACTGCCAAGAAACTCACTCTTTTCAAGTATCAAAGGTAGAACACTTAAAGAAATCAACATATTTCAAAAGACTGTCTTACAAAGCATACTTTGAGAATACAACAGAATGGAATTAAAATTTATCAACAATAAAACATCTACATAGGCTCAAAATATATAACAATTAAAAGTAGTGCTTACAGAAAATTTATAGCCTTACATGTTTTTACTGGAGAAAGAGATCCACATTAATAATCAACTTTCCTCTTTAAGTAGCTATAAAAGATCAAAGTAAACCTAAAGTGAGGAGAGAGTAAGAGAAAAAATTAAAGAGAAAAAATGATGAAAAAGAAAACAAACAGACTACAGAGAAACAATAAGATTCTGTGTTTTTCCAAGAACAAACACTATTAATTTTGATAAATCACCTTTAAAAATCAACTGCTTCATAGCATAATAATCATTCTGTACTATACTGTTGGTATGGATGAAGTAACAGATACGTAGATAAATAAAACAGAATGCAAAGACCAGAAAAGGACTCATATATATAGGAAATTTACTTTTGCTAAATTATCAAGGCATCAATGGGAATTCAATCAAAATGGCAGTGTTTTAAAGGTGGCACTGAAATAAACGGCATCTGTATATGACCAAAAAAATCATCCCCACCTCACATCATAAGTCAAAATGATCATAGACATAAATGTAGAAACTAAGCCTATAAAGCTACTAGAAGAAAATCTTTGTGACCTTGAGGTAGACAAGGTTTTTAGCAAACATCAAGAATGAAAAAAGCCGACAAGCTGCAATTTATCAAAAGTAATAGCTTTTTAAATTGTTAGCTTGCAAGTAGGGGAACAAATGTAACACCTTTTGTTCCTCAAAAAGCATAGTTAAGATTGGAGTAAATATATATATATTTTTTCTTTCAGACAGAGTTTCACTGTTGTCACCCAGGCTGGAGAGCAATGGCATGATCTTGGCTCACTGATCTTGGCTCACTGCAACCTCTGCCTCCCAGTTTCAAGCAATTCTCCTGCCTCAGCTTTCCGAGCAGCTGGGATTACAGGTGCCCACCACCTGGCCCAGCTAATTTTTGTATTTGCAGTAGAGACAGAGGTTCACCATCTTGGCCAGTTTGGTCTCAAACTCCTGATCCCGGGTGATCCACCCACCTCGGCCTCCCAAAGTGTTAGGATTACAGGCAAGAGCCACTGTACCCGGCCTGGAGTAAAATTTTAAATGGGCAAAATATTTGGTTCAACATAAGTAAACAGAACACATTTATACTCCTGCCTGGAACAACCAAAACCAGCAACAATAAGAAAAAAATTCCAAAATGTATTTTTCTAAAGTTGTACAAGATTCTGGAAATTAGGCAACAAAAAATAGTAACTACTCAGAGTTAAGAAACAAATGTATGAAGGCCTATAATTACAGGTCCCAGTGCAAAAAAGGAGAACTCAAGTAGAGCTTGGCAAACTCCTTGATTTGCAGAGTCAGCGCTGGCAGTTCAGGGAGACCAAGGCAGTTAGAGTTCACAAGACAGAGTATGGCAGATGAGAGAGCAGCACAGAGACAGATCAGGGAAATTTTCAAATAGTCAGCAAAGTACTAATTAGTGCATGCCTGTAAAGGCAAAAGAAAACACAATTTCAAAGAACTGGAGATCACTGCCTGGTGGTCATACTAAGTGAGAAATAGTGCCCATTCCAACAAGCCAGGCAGGAAAAACTCATAACTCATAAGGCATAGGTTAAAAAGCCCAGGACGTTCATGCCTCAGTTGTGGGGAACAGTTAGCACTACACTGAGCACCACTCCACACCCACCAAACAAATCAAGACTTAAGGGCACAAAACTGTTTCCAAGGAACTTAGCTGCATCTCAGAACAAAGTTTAATAATGTTCACAGGACTGAAAAACTATCCAGACAAATCCAGTGGAGTGGTTGGAGATTTCCAATATTCTCTCAATATTTGATAGAACAAGTGAATAGATAATCAGAAAGGACACAGTAGACATGAACTTCACCATCAACCTATCTGACCCATTGACACTTAGGGAACAGTCCACATAAGAACAGCAGAATACAAAACTTACTCAAACCATTCATCAAAATAGAGCTATTCTAAGTCATAAAAGAAGTCTAAATGCATTTAAAGGATTCAAGTTATACAAAGTACGCTTTTGGGCACAATGAAAGCAAATTAGAAATAGGTTACAAAAAGATATCTAGAAACTCTCCCAAAATTTGGAAACTATATGCCATGCTTCTAAATAACCCATGGAGAAATAACAAATCAAAGGAAAAATAGACATTATTTAAATTGAATGAAACAAAAACATAACACACCAGAATTTGTGGGATGCTGCTAAAGAAATAGTACTAAACGCCTACATGAGAAAAGCTGAAAGGTTGCAAATCAAAGTTTTCAGCTTATACCTTAAGAAACTAGAAGAGGAGAATTAAACCCAAAGTAAGCAGTAAAAAGAAAAATAAAACAGTTCAAAGTGGAAAGCAATGAAATAGAATGCAGAAACATTACAGAGAAAAATCTATGAAAACAAAAGCTGGTTCTTTAAGCACATCAATGAAACTGACAAATTTCTAGCCAAACTAACGAGAAAAAAGCAGTAACAACAAATTATTAATATAAGAAATAAAAGAGGTGACATAAGTATAGACTCTACAGACACTAAAAGCATAAAAAGAGAACATCCTAAATAGCTTTATGTTTATAAATTCAACACCTTAGGTAACATGAACCAACTCCTGGAAAGACACAAACTATCAAAACTCACTCAAGAAGAAATTTTGTAAGCAATTTGATAAGACACTGAGTAGCAACTAATCTACTGAAGGAAGTGGATCTGTAGCTAAAAACCTTTCCACAGAGAAAACTCCAGGCCCAAATGACTTCATGCCTAAGTTTTACCAAACATTTAATAATCAAATGATACAAATTCTCTACACACTCTTCCAAAAAACTGAAAAAGAAATATTTCCCAACTCATTCTTTGAGCCAGCATTACCCTGTCACCAAACACAAAGGAATTATAAGAAAATAAGACTGCAAAACAACGTTCTTCATAAAAACAGAAGGAAAAATTATAAACACAATATTAGCAAATCAAATGCAACAATGTACAAAGAGAATGATGTATCATGACCAAGTAGAGTTTTATACTAGAAATATAATGGTGCTTCACATTCAAAACTCAATCAGTGTAGTTCCCCATATTAACAATCTAAAAAGAAAAGCAGTATAATCGTTTCAGTAGTCAAACAGAAAGCATTTGACAAAACAAAACAACCATTTCCTAAAAAAATTCTAAGCACACTAGGACTAAAAGGGCACTTCCCCAGCCTATCAAAAAGAATCTACTAAAATTATCTTGATAACATCAAAATAATAGAAAAAGACTGAATACTATCTAAGATCATAAGTAAGACATGGACAGGCATGCTTACCGCTTCTATTCAATGATGTGCTGGAAGTCTTAGCCTGAGCAATCAGGCAAGGAAAAAACAAACGGCATCAAGACTGGGAAGAATTAAAACTGTCTTTATTACAGGCAACATGATTATATATGTAAAAATTTCAATTTACAAAAAAGCTACTAAAATATAAGTGAATTTAATGAGATTGCAGGATATAAGGTGAATACACAAAATTCAACTGTATTTATGTATATCAGCAATAAGTCATCTGAAATTGAAATTAAATATATATACAAATTATTAATTTCAAAAATACAAAATACTTCAGGAAATTTGTAAATGTCAGAGACCTTTTAAAGTACATGCTACAAAATATTGGTGAAAAAAATTTTAAAGACTTCAATAAATAAAGACATACCTTGTTACTGGACTAAAAGATTCAATATTACTAACATGTTAATTCTCCCCAAACTGATCTACAGACTCAATTCAATCCTAATCAACATCAAAGCGGGATATTTTATAGAAGTTAAGATGATTATAAAATTTGTATAGTAATACAAAGAACTTAAGACAGTCAAAACAACTTTGAAAAGAGAATTAAGTTGGAGAGCTAAGACTACACGATTCCAAGAACTTTAGTGGAAAACAACAAAATGTCTAGAAATAAACCCACACATTTGTGAACAACTGATCTTTTTACGAAGCTACAAAGGAAATTCAATAAAGATATTCTTGTCAACAAGTGATGCATAAAATACTAAATTTTAAATCTGTAAAAAAAAGAAAAAATGAGCATTAACCATATCTCATACCATACTCAAAACTACCTCAAATAAACCATAGACCTAAATGTCAAACTTAAAATGATAAAACTGGTAGAAGTAAACACAAGAAAATCTTTGGACCTTAAATTAGGCAAAGATATCTTAGATCAACACGAAACATATGACCTATAAAAGAATAATGAAATAAACTAGATTTCCTCAAAATAAAAAAACTCAAAAGACACTACTAATAAACAAAAGAAAATCTATGGCATATATCTGTTAAAGCAGCAGTTCCCAATCTTTTTGGCACCAGGAACCAGGTTTCATGAAAGACAATTTTTCCATGGATGGGGTTGGGCAGCGGTGGTGCAGAGGGCAGGTGTTGCAGAGTGGCAGAAGATATGGTTTCAAGATGATTCAAGTGAATTACAATTAATGTGCATAATATTTCTCTTATTATTACATTGTCATACATAATGAAATAATTACATAACTCACCATCATGTAGAATTAATGGGAGCCCTGAGTTTGTTTTCCTGAAACTAGAGAGTTCCATCTGGCAGTGATGGGAGACAGTGACAGATCATCAGGCATTAGATTCTCATAGGAGCATGCAACCTAGATCCCTCACATGTGTAGTTCACAATAGGGTTCATGCTCCTATGAGACTCTAATGCTGCCACTGATCTGACACAAGGCAGAGCTCAGTCAGTAATGCAAGAGATGGGGAGTGACTGGAAATACAGATGAAGCTTTGCTTGCTACTCACAACTCACCTCCTGCTGTGTGGCCCAATTCCTGACAGGCCATGAACCACTTGGGGACCTCTATGTTAAAGTACTTGAATCCAGAATATATAAAGAACTCTTAAAACTTAGTCATAAGGGAAAAATAACCCAATATAAAACAACCAAAAGATTTAAACACACACTTCACCAAGGAATATATATAGGTGAAAAATAAGAACATGGAAACATGTGAAACATCATTAGTTATCAGAGAAATGTAAATTAAAGCCACAATGACACACCACTATATACCTATCAGAATGCCTAAAATTAAAAAGACTGACCATGCACAGTTTTGCTGAGGATGTGGAATAATTAGAACACACATACACAGCGAGCAGGGTTGTAATATGGAACAACCACTTTGGAAAATAACTTGGCAATCTGTTAAAAAGTAAAGCATAGAGGGGAGGCGGGGCAAGATGGCCAAACAGGAGCCTCCAGTGATCATCCCCCTGGCAGGAACAGCAAATGGAACAACTATCCACACAAAAAATGCACCTTTGAAAAGTCCAAAAATCAGGTAAGCAATGTAACAATACCCAGTTTTAACACCACATTAAGGAAAGAGACACCAAAGAGAATAGGAAAATCATCTTGAATCACCTACACCACCTTTCCCCTAACTCCCAGCAGCAGCCATGTGGCGCAGAGAGAATCTGTGTGCTTGCGGGAGGGAAAGCACAATGATTGTAGGACTTTATGTTGGAACTCAGAGCTGCCCTATAGCAGCCAAAAGCAAAATGGGATAGAACTCAGCTAGGGCCCAGACAGGGAGCATTTAGACCAGCCATAGTGAGATGGGAATTGTCCATCCCAGTGATTGGAATTAGAGTTCTGGCAAGCCCTGTCAATATGGGCTACAGTAGCCTGGGGTCCCAAATAAACTTGAAAAGCAGTCTAGGCCACAAGAACTGTAATCCCTGGGCAAGCCTCAATGCTATGCTTTGCTCAGAGCCAGTGTAACTGAAATGCACGCAACCTGGAGACACAAGCCAGGACACCCAAGGAAGTGCTTGTCACTCCTCCCCTAATCCCAGGCAGAACAGGTGCAGCTCTGGCAGAGACTCCTTTCTGCTTGAGGGGAAGAGATGGGAAAGTACAGAGGACTTTATCTTGCAACTTGGATACCAACTCGGCCACAGCAGAATACGCCACCAGACAGAATCCTGAGGCCCCCATTCCAGGCCGTAGCTCCCGGATGACATTTCTAGACACACCTGGGGAAGAAGAGAACCTGCTGTTTTGAAGGCAAAGACCTAGTCCTGGCAAGATTCATCACCTGTTAACTAAAGAGCCTTTGGGCCCTGAATAGTATGTGCTACAGGTCTTGGGTGATACTCAGAGCCAAGCTGGCTTGCAGTGTAACCCAGTACATTCCGAGCTGTAGTGGCTATTGGAAGAGACTCCTTCTTCTTGAGAAAAGGAGAAGAAAAGGAGTAAAGAGGACTCTGTCATGCAGCTTGGCTATCAACTCAAGACACACTGGGGTAGAGCACCAAGTGGACACCTGGGGTCCCCAGTTCCAGGCCTTGAATTCTGGATGACATTTCTGGACCTGCCTTGGGCCACAGGGGACTCAACTTACCTGAAGAGAGAGACCCAGACCTGGCAACATTCACCACAAGCTGTTGAAAGAACCCCTGAACCTTGGGTGAACATTGATGACAGCCAGGCAATACTCACCATGGGCCTGCAGCAGTGAGGCCATAGGGAAAGACTCCTCAGCTTGAGAAAAGGGGAAGGAAGAGTAGAAAGGACTTTGCCTTGCAGCTTAGATGCTAGCTCAGCTGGGGCAGAACAGAGAACTAAGTACACTACTAAGGTTCCTCGCTCCAGGCCCTGGCTCATGGACAGCATCTCTGGACCTGCCTGGGACTGGGGAGAACTCGCTGTCCTGAAGAGGACACAAGCCTGGCTAGACTCACCACCTGTGGATTGTAGAGCCACTGGACTTTGAATGAACATATGCAGTAGCCAGACAGTGATCACCACAGGCCATGCACAAGACCCAGTGCTGTGCTGAGTATGGGTCTGATCAAGCACAGTCCCTGTAATGGTGGCCAGAAGGGTGTTTGTCACCCTTCCCCCAATTACAGGCAGTTCAGCACAGGAGACACTCTGGGGAAAAGAAAGGGAAAAGAACAAGAGTCTCTGTGTGGTAATCCAAACACTTCTCTTGCATCATACCAAAGACCACCAAAGTAATACCTCTTCGAGGCTACAAGAGTCACAGTGTTACTGGGCTTGGAGCACTCCCTAATGCAGATATAGCTGCCATGATCAAAGACATAGATGGCAACACCCAAGTCCCTATGAATGCTCGGAAAGCCTCCACAAGAAGGATGAATACAAACAAGTCCAGACTGTGAAGACTACAATAATAACGCCCAGACACCGATAAACATTTCAATGCCCAGACACCGATGAACATGCAGAAACATCAAAACATTCCAGAAAAGCATGGCCTCATCAAAGGAACTAAACAAGGTACCACCAGCCAATCCTGGAAAGATAGATATACATAACCTTTCAGACAGAATTCATAATAGCTATTGTAAGGAAGGTCAACAAAATCCAAGGTAACAAATACCAAGAAGAAATTCAGAATTCTATCAGCTAAATTTAACAAAAAGACTGCAATAATTTAAAAGAATCCAGCAGAAAATCTAGAATTGAAAAATGAAACTGACATACTGAAAAATGCACCAGAGTCTCTTAGCAGAACCGATCAAGCAGACGAAAGAACTACTGAGCTGGAAGACAGGCTATTTGAAAATACACAGTCAGAGGAGACAAAATAAAAAAAAATTAAAAAAAAACATGAAGCCCACCTACAAGATCTAGAAAATAGCCCCAAAAAGGCAAATCTAAGAGTTATTGGCCTTAATGAGGAAGTGGAGAAAGAGACAGAGGTAGAAAGTTTGTTCAAAGGGATAAAAAATAGAGAACTTTCCAAGCCTAGAGAAAGATACCAGTATTCAAGAACAAGAAGGTTATAGAACATCAAACAGATTTAATCCATAGACTACCTCAAGACATTTAATAATCAAACTCCCAAAGTAAAGAAAGAAAAGGATCCTAAAGGCAACAAGAGAAAAGAAACAAATAATAGGAAAAGGAGCTCCAATACATCTGGTGGAAACCTTACAGGCCAGAAGAGAGTGGCATCACATATTTAAAGTGCTGGAAAGAAAAAAAAAAACTTTTATCCTAGATAAAAGTTTTTGCTGGATATCCTAGATATCCAGCAAAAATATTGTACAAACATGAAGGAGAAATAAAGACTTTCCCAGACAAATAAAAGCTAAGGAACTTCATCAACACCAGACCTAGACTACAAAAAAAAAGGGTAAAGGGAATTCTTCATTCTGAAAGAAAAGGGCATTAATGAGCATAAGAAATCACCTGAACATTTAAAACTCACTGATAATAGTAAGTACACAGAAAAACACAAAATATTATAACACGTAACTGTGGTGTGTAAACTACTCATACCTTGCGTGCAAACACGAAAAGATGAACCTAACAAAAATAACAACAACCTTCTAAATCATAGACAGTATAATAAGATAGCAACAGACACAATAAAAGGTTAAAAAGCGAGTAACGGGATGAAGATAAGACATAGAGTTTGTCTTAATTTTCTCTTTGTTTCTTTGTTTATGCAATTGATGCTAAATTGACATCAGTTTAAAATAATGAGTTATAAGATATTATTTTCAAGCCTCATGGTAACCTCCAATCAAAAAACCTACAAGAAACACACAAAAAGTAAAGGCAAGAAAATAAACCACCAAAGAAAATCACCTTTGCAAGAAGGAAGACACAAAACACCTAGAAAACAAATAACAAAATGGCCAGAGTAAGTCTCTATTTATCAATAAAAACATTGAATGTAAATTAACCAAACTCTCCAATCAAAAGGCATAGAGTGCCTGAATGGATATAAAAACAATACACAATGATCTGCTGCCTACACGAAACACACTTCACTTATAAAGACATAACCAGACTGAAAATAAAGGGATGAAAGCAGATATTTTATGCTAACAAAAAACAAAAAAGAGCAGGAATAACCATATGTATATCAGACAAAAATCGATTTCAAAACTAAAACTAAAATGAGAGACAAAGTCATTATATAATGATAAACAGGTCAATACAGCAAAAGGATAAAGCAATTGTAAATAAATATATACCAGTAAACAATAAAATGAAGGCAGAAATAAAGATGATCTTTGAAACAAATGAGAACAAAGACACAGTGTACCAGAATCTCTGGGGCACATTTAAAGCAGTGTGTAGAGGGAAATTTATAGTACTAAATGCCCACAAGAGAAAGCAGGAAAGA
>NW_012118265.1:11917078-11917823 GCF_000951035.1 Colobus angolensis palliatus | reverse complement strand
AGAGAGAGAGAGAATTTTAGACCAATATCCCTGATGAACATTGATGCGAAAATCCTCGATAAAATACTGGCAAACCAAATCCAGCAGAACATCAAAGAGTTATCCACCACAATCAAGTCGGCTTCATCCCTGGGCTGCAAGGCTGTTTCGACATACATGCTGAAAAGGCCTTCAGCAAAATTCAACAGCCCTTCATGCTAAAAACTCTCAATAAACTAGGTATTGATGGAACGTATCTCAAAATAATACGGGCTATTTATGACAAACCCACAGTCAATATCATATGGAATGGGCAAAAACTAGAAGCATTCCCTCTGAAAACCAGCACAAGACAAGGCCGCCCTCTCTCACCACTCCGATTCAACATAGTGTTGGAAGTTCTGGCCAGGGTAGTTAGACAAGAGAAAGAAAAAATGGATAAATTCCTGGACACATACACCCTCCCAAGACTAAACCAGGAAGAAGTTGAATTTCTGAATAGACCAGTAACAGGCTCTGAAATTGAGGCAATAATTAATAGCCTTTCAATTAGAAAAAGAGGAAGTCAAATTGTCCCTGTTTGCAGATGACATGATTGTATATTTAGAAATCCCCAGTCTCAGTCCAAAATCTCCTTAAACTGATAAGCAACTTCAGCAAGGTCTCGGGATACAAAATCAATTTGCAAAAATCACAAGCATTCCTATACACCAATAACAGACAGAGAGCCAAATCACGAGTAAACTCCCATTCACAACTGCTACAA
>NW_012118265.1:11908384-11916115 GCF_000951035.1 Colobus angolensis palliatus | reverse complement strand
GGATGTGGAGAAATAGGAACGCTTTTACACTGTTGGTGGGAGTGTAAATCAGTTCAACCATTGTGGAAGACAGTGTGGTGATTCCTCAAGGATCTAGAACTAGAAATACCATTTGACCCAGTGATCTCATTACTGAGTATTAACTGAAAGGATTATAAATCATGCTACTATAAAGACATACGAACACGTATGTTTACTGCAGCACTATTCACAATAGTAAAGACTTGGAACCAACCGAAATGTCCATCAATGATAGACTGGATTAAGGAAATGTGGCATATATACACCATGGAATACTATGCAGCCATAAAAAAAGGATGAGTTCATGTCCTTTGCAGGGACATGAATGAAGCTGGAAACCATCATTCTCAGCGAACTATCACGAGGACAGAAAACCAAACACCGCATGTTCTCACTCATAGTTGGGAAGTAAACAATGAGAATACCTGGGTACAGGGCGGGGAACATCACACAATGGGGCCTGTTGAGGGCTAGGGGGCTGGGGAAGGGAGAGCATTAGGAGAAATACCTAATGTAAATGACGAGTTGATGGGTGCAGCAAACCAACATGATACATGCATACCTATGCATCAAAGCTTCATGTTCTGCACATGTACCCTACAACTTAAAGTATAATTAATTAATTAATATATTAATATATACCAGCCAATGGAACACCCATATTTATAAAGTAAGTGTTATCAGAGCTAAAGAGAGAAACAGATTCCAGTACAATAGCTGGAGATTTTAACACCCCAATTTCAGCATTAGACAGATCATGTAGAGAGAAAGTCCACAAAGAAACTTTGAACTTATGTGCACTATCCAGCAAATGACCTAATTGATAGTCACAGAAAATTTCATCTAATGGCTGCAGA
Source organism: Colobus angolensis palliatus (assembly GCF_000951035.1). NCBI lineage: Eukaryota > Metazoa > Chordata > Mammalia > Primates > Cercopithecidae > Colobus > Colobus angolensis. Next base: position 11,915,237 of record NW_012118265.1, on the reverse strand, counting down.
ACACTCTTCTCCTCAGCTCATGGAGTATCTCAAGGATACACTATATATGAAGCCACAAAACAAGTTGTAAAAATTTCAAAGACATTAGAATGATATCAAGTATCTTCACTGACCGCAGTGGAATAAAACAAAAAATCAAAAAGAAGAGGAATTTTGTAAACTATATAAACCATGGAAATTAGATGATATGCTTCTGAATGATGAGTGGCTCGATGAAGAAATTAAGAAGAAAAATTTAAAAATTTCATGAAATAAATAAAAATGGAAACACAACACATCAAAAATCTACGGGATACAGCAAAAGCAATATAAAGAGGAAAGTTTATAGCAACAAGAATCTACATCAAAAAAAGTAGAAAAATTTTAACAAGCCAGTGATACATCATAAAGCAAAAGAAAAAGAAGAGCAAACCAAACCCCAAATTAGTAGAAGAAGTAACATTAAAGCAGAAATAAATGAAGTTGAAACCAAAAAATGCCAAAAAAATCAATGAAAGAAAAAGTTCATTTTCTGAAAAGAAAGTCAATTAACAAACCTTTAGCCAGTCTAAGAGGAAAAGAGAGAAGAACCAAATCAATAAAATCAGAGATGAAAAACGAGACACTACAACTGATACCACAGAAACTCAAAGGATCAATAAATAAAGGCTACTACGAGAAACTACATGCCAAGAAATTGGAAAACCTAGAAATAGAAAAATTCCTGGACACATACAATCTACTAAGATTGAACCATGAAAAAATACAAAACGTGAACAGACCAGTATCAAGTAATGAGATCAAAATCATAGTAAAAAGTCTCCCGGTAAAGAAAAGTCCAAGACTCAATGGTTTCAATGCTGAATTTACCAAACATGTAAAGAACCTACTCCAGTCCTACTCAAATTTTTTCAAAAACTAGAGAAAGAAGAAATACTTCCAAACCCATTCTATGAGGCCAGTATTACCCTGATACCAAAACCAAAGACACATCAAAAGAAGAAAACTACAGACCAATATCCCTGATGAACACTGATGCAAAAATCCTCAACAAAATACTAGCAAACGGAATTCAACATCACATTAAAAGATCACTCATCATGACCAAGTGAGATTTATCCCAAAGATGCAAGAATGGTTCAACATATGCAAATCAATCAATAGGATACATTATATCAACAGAATCATTTCAATTAATGCTGAAAAAAAATCTGATAAAATTTAACATCCCTTCATAATAAAAGCCCTCAAAAATCTGGGTATAGAAGGAAAATATCTCAATGTAATAAAAGCCATATATGACAGATCCACAGCTAGCATCATACTGAATGGGGAAAAACTGAAAGCCTTTCCTCTAACATCTGGAACAAGACAAGGATGCACACATTCACCACTGTTACTCAACAGTGTTATAGAGGTCCTAGCTAGAAAAATCAAACAAGAAAAGAAAAGAAAGGGCATCCAAATTGGAATGAGAAAAGTCAAATTATCCTTGTTTGCAGATGATATGATCTTGTATTTGAAATAACCTAAAGACCCCACCAAAAAACTATAATAACTGATGAACAAATTCAGTAAAGCTGCAAGATACAAAATCAACATACAAAAATCAGTAGCATTTCTACATGCCAAAAGTGACCAATCTGAAAAAGAAATCGAGAAAGTAATCCAATTAACAATAGCCACAAATAAAATTAAATACTTAAGAATTAATTTAACCCAAAAACAAAGATCTCTACAATGAAAACTATAAAATATTGGTGAAATAAATTGAAGAGGACACAACAAAAGGGAACACATTTCATATTTATGGATTGGAAAAATCAATATTGTTAAAATGTCCACACTACCCAAAGTAATCTACAGACTTAATGCAATCTCTCTTAAAATACCAATGAAATTCTTCAAAGAAACAGAAAAAAAAATCCTAAAATTTATATAAAACCACAAATGATCCAGAACACCCAAAGCTATCCTGAGCAAAAAGAACAAAACTAGAGGAATCATATAACCTCACTTTAATAAAACTAAATAAATAGCATGATACTGGCATACAAACAGACACAGACCAACGGAACAGAGTAGACAGCCCAGAAACAAATCCACACACCAGTGAACTCATTTTCGACAAAGGTGTCATGAACATACACTGGAGAAAGGACAGTGCTAGGAAAACTGGATATCCATACACGGAAGAATGACACTAGACCCCTATTTCTCACCATATAGAGAAACCAATCAAAATTGATGAAAGATTTAAATTTAAGACCTTAAACTATGAAACTACTACAAGAAAACATGGGACAAACTCTCCAGAACATTGTTTTGGGCAAAGATTTCTTGACTAATATCCCACAAGCACAGCCAACCAAAGCAAACACGGACAAATGGTATTACATCAAGTTAAAAAGTTTCTGCCAAAGTAAAGAGACATTCTCCATGTGACAAGGGATTGATAACCAGGATATATAAAGAAACTCAATAACTTCAACATGAAAAAATTTAATAATCTGATTTAAAAAGTGGGCAAAAGACTTGAATAGATATTTCTCAAAGGAAGACATACAAGTGGCAAATAGGTATTTCAAAAGCTGTTCAACATCACTAATCATCAGAGAGATGCAAATCCAAACTACAAAGAAACATTATCTCACCCCAGTTAAAATGACTTTTATCCAAAAGACAGACAATAACAAATGCTGGCGAGGATGTGAAGAAAAGGGTAGCCTTGTACACTGTTGGTGAAGTGTAAATTAGTACAACCACTATGGAGAACAGTGTGGAGGTTCCTCATAAAACTAAAAATAGAACTACCATATAATCCAGTAATCTCACTGCTAGGTATATAACCAAAAGAAAGGAAATTAGTATATCAAGATTATCTGCACTTCATGTTTATTGCAGCACTATTCACAGTAGCCAAGATTTGGAAACAACCTAAGTGTCCATCAACACAGAAATGGATAAAGAAAATGTGCTAACATATACACAACAGAGTACTATTTAATCATAAAAATGAATAAGATCCTGTAATTTACAATAACACAGCTGGAACTGGCGGTCATTATGTTAAGTGAAATAAGCCAGGCACAGAAAGACACACTTCACGTGTTCTCACTTATTTGTGAGAGACAAAAATTAAAACAATTGAATTCATGGAGAGAGTACAATGATGCTTACCAGAGGCTGAGAACGGTAGTGGGGTGTGGTGGGGGAAGTTAGGGTGGTTAGTGGGTACAAAAAATATAGACAGAATGAAAAAGATATAGTATTTGACAGCACAAGAGGATCGCTACATTAATTAATAATTTATTACATATTCAAAAATAAGAGTATAATTTAATTGTTTGTAACAAAAAGGATAAATGCTTGAGATGTGGATACCCAACTTACTCTGATGTGATTATTGTGCATTATATACTGTATCAAAACATCTCATGTACTCCATGAACATATAAATTTACTACGTGCCCCGAAAAAACTCATAAATTTTTAATTTAAAAAAGTGAAACACAAATGTACCATAGATCTACACATTCCACTGTCAAAAGAAATGAAAGAATATGTCCATACAAAGACTTACATATGAATTTTCACAGAAGCTTGTTTTGTAATAGTCAAAAATTGGTAACAACCCAAATATCCCTCAGTAGGTGAATGAAAAGGCAAATTGTTTCATAGAAACTACAATATTTAATAGAATACCATTCCGCAACAAAGAGAAGTGATACTTGCAACAACATGAGCGTCAGAACACTTATGCAGAGTGAAAGAAGCCAGACAGAAAGCACATATCCTGTAAGTGATTTCATCAATAGAAAGCTCTAGGAATGCAAACTAGTCTGCAGTGACAATAAGTGGGTGCCTGAGGGAGGGAGAATGGATGCAAGGTAGGGGTTGATTACAAAGGAGCATGAGAAAATCTTTGGTGATGGAGGATAAGTTCACTATCTTAATTGTGGTGATGGTTTCACGGGTACATCAAAACATATAAAACTACATGTTTTTAAATATGTGCAGCTTATTGAATGTTAATTATACTTCAATAAAACGATTTTTTAAAATAGGAGAAATATTGACTAGACACACTACACAAAAGAAGATATACACGTGTCCAAAAAGCAAAGAATCGATACTCAACATTATTAGATATCAGAAAAATGGAACTTATACTCACAGTAGGATACATCTACAAATCCATCAGAATGACTAAAATTAGAAAGAACAACAATACAACTGTTGGTAAGTATATGGAACTACCTGACTCTTGTCAATGTACAGTGGTACCAGGCCTTTAGAAAACTATTTTGCAGTTTCTTAAAAAGTTAACCTAGGCTGGGCAGGCAGATCACTTGAGGCCAAGAGCTTGAGACTAGCCCTGGCAACATGGAGAAACCCTGTCTGTTCTAAAAATTAGCCAGGCGTGGTGGCATATGCCTGTAATGCCAGCTACTCAGGAGGCTGAGGCAGGAGAATTGCTTGAACCCAGGAGGTGGAGGTTGCAGTGAGCCGAGATCACACCACTGCACTCCAGCCTGGGAGACGGAGTGAGGTTCCATCTCCAAAAAAAAAAAAGTTAACCTAAACCTACAAAACAAGCCAGCCATCCAATTTCCAAAACATGTCTACTTGAAGAACTATATATGAATGCTCATAACAGTTTTACCAGTAATAGTCAAAAACAGAAAACTCAGCTGTTTATTAACAGGTGAGTGAATAAACAAAATGTGATACATTTATAGAATAGAATATTACTTATCATTCAAAGGAACTAACTGCTGATATACACAACATCGTGAATGAATCACAAAATCATAATGCTGAATGAAAAAAGCTAGACACGAATAAAAAATACACAAAAGTAATTTACAGTGACTCCTGTCAATGTGCAGTGGTACTAGACCTTTAGAAAACTATTTTGCAGTTTCTTAAAAAATTAACCTAGGCTAGGCAGGCACATTAGTGGTTGCCTGAGGCTGAGGTATAGGGCAAGATGGACTACAGAGGGAGCAAGAGAAAATGCCCGTGAAGGAGGGTGTCAAGATGGCTGATTATAAGCAACTGTGCTTCTCAACACTCTCGAAGAGGAATGAAAGTGGCTAGTGGATATAGCACTTTCAACTGAAATATCCAGTTAGTCACATTGGGTGGTAGGTGTGTGGTCTTATTTTTGGGTTATCTATTCTCTTCCATTGGTCTATGAGTCTGTTTGTGTAACAATACTGATTAGGAAACAACCCATGAAAAACGAAGAAAAGCAGGGTGGGGCGATGGGAACATCTACCCACAGCCAAAGGAACTGGCACATTCAGGATGGCAATAGGTCGGTACTGCCCTAAGATGGAGGGTCTGGAGGAAGGGGCAGGCTGCCATCTTTGTTTTTTGCAGCCTTCACTGGTGACATCTCCAGATACAGGAAGAACCAAGGCAACTAGGGTCTGAAACAGACTGCTGCAGACCACAGCAGCCCTACAGAAGAGAGGCTAGACTGTTAAAAGAAAAATAAACAAACAGAAAACACAACAACAAAGAAAAAACATAAAACCCCATCCAAAGGTCAGCAACCTCAAAAACTGAAGGTAGATAAGCCCACAAAGATGAGGAAGAATCAGTGCAAAACACTGAAAACTCAAAAAGCCAGACTGCCTCTTTTTCTCCAAATGACCACAGCACTTCTCCAGCAAGGGCTCAGAACTGGGCTGAGGCTAAGATGCCTGGAATAACAGAAGTAGGCTTCAAAAGGTGGATAATAACAACCTTTGCTGAGCTAAAGGAGCATGTTGTAATGAATACAAAGAAGCTAAGAATCAGAATAAAACAATACAGGAGCTGACAGCCAGTTTAAAGAGGAACATAACTGACCTGCTAGAATTGAAAAACATAGTATAACCTCACAATTCAATCACAGTATTAATGGCAGAATGGATCAAGTGGACAAAAGAAATCTAAGAGCTAAAAGACTAGCTTTCTGAATAAAGACAGGCATACAAGAATAGAGAAAAAAGAATGAAAAGGAATGAACAATCCTCCGAGAAATACAGGATTATGTAAAGAGACTGAATCTATAAATGACTGGGGTACCTGAAAGGGAGGGAGAGAATGGAACAAGTTGGAACACATACTTCAGGATATCATCCAGGAGACATTCCCCAACCTAGCAAGACAGGCCAACATTCAAATTCAGAAAATGCAGAGAACCCCACAGAACTTCTCCACGAGAAGATCATCCCAAAGACATAATTATCAGATTATCCAAGGTCAAAATGAAGAAAAAATGTTAAGGGCAGTCAGAGAGAAAGGCGAGTTCATCTAAAGGAAGCCCATGAGACTATCAGCAGAAACCCTATGAGCCAGAAAAGATTGGGGGGAAATATTCAATATCCTTAAAGAAATGAATTGCCAACCATAATTTCATATCCGACCAAACTAAACTTCCTAAGTGAAGAAGATATAAAATCCTCTTCAGACAAGCAAATGCTGAGAGAATTCAATACCATCAGACCTGCCTTGTAAGGGCTCCTGAAGGAAGCACTAAATATGGAAAGGAAAAACTATTAGCAGCAACAACAAAAACACACTGAAGTAACCATGAAAACAACTCTGCAAAATAACCAGCCAGCATCATGATGACAAGATTAAATCCACACATAACAATGCTATCCTTAAATGTAAATGGTGCAAAAGTCCCAATTAAAAAACACACAATGGCAAGCTGGATAAAGGATGCAGCTGGAAACCATCATTCTTAGCAAACTATCACAAGAACAGAAAACCAAACACCACATGTTCTCACTCATAGGTGGGAACTGAACAATGACATCACTTGGACTCGGGAAGGGGAACATCACACATCGGGGCCTATCATGGGGGGGGG
>NW_012118265.1:11905059-11907116 GCF_000951035.1 Colobus angolensis palliatus | reverse complement strand
AAACACAATCAGAAATGATAAGGTGCATATCGCCACTGACCCCACAGAAATACAAACAACCATCACAGAATACTATAAAGACCTTTATGCACACAAATGAGAAAATCTGGAAGAATGGATAAATTCCTAAACACATATACCGTCCTAAGATGCAACCAGTAAGAGTTTGAATCTCTGAACAGACTAATAATGAGTTCTGAAACTGCGGCAGTAATAAAAAGCCTACCACTCCAAAAAAGCCCAGGATCAGATGGATTCACAGCTGAATTCTACCACAGGTAGAAAGAAGAGCTAGTACAATTCCTATGAAACTATTACGAAAAATAGAAAAGAAGGAACTCCTCTCTAAATCATTCTATGAGGCCAGCATCATCCTGTTATTGAAACCTGGCAGAGAGATAACAAAACAAAAAGAAAACTTCAAGCCAATATCCTTGATGAACATTGATGCAAAAATGCTCAACAACATGCTGGAAAACTGAATCCAGCAGCACATCAAAAACTTACCCACCACGATCAAGTAGGCTTCATCCCCGGGATGCAAGGCTGGTTCAACATACGCAAATCAGTAAATGAAATTAATCACATATACAGAACTAAAGACAAAAACCACATGATTATCTCAATAGATGCAGAGAAGGCCTCTAATAAAATTCAACATCCCTTCATGTTGAAAAGTTTCAGTAAACTAAGTATTGAAGAAACATACCTCAAAATAATAAAAGCCATATATGACAACCCATTGCTAATATCATACTGAACGGGCAAAAGCTGGAAGCATTTCCTTTGAAAACTGGCACAGGACAATGATGCCCTCTCTCACCACTCAACATAGTATTGGAAGTCCTGGCCAGGATTATCAGACAAGAGAAAGAAATAAAGTACATTCAAATAGATAGAGAGGAACTCAAGCTATCTTTGCTTGCAGATGACATAATCTTGTATATTAAAAAAAAAAACAAAAACAAAACAATATCAGCCCAAAAGCTTCTTAGGCTGATAAGCAACTTCAGCAAAGTCTCAGGATACAAAATCAATGTGCAAAAATCACTAGCATTCCTATACGTCAATAACAGGCAAGTCAAGGGCCAAATCATGAATGAATTCTCATTCATAACTGTCACAAAAGGGAGAAAATACCTAGGAACAAAGCTAACAAGGGAAGTGAAGTACCTCTTGAAAGAGAACTAAAAACCACTGCTCAAGGAAATCAGACATGACACAAATGGAAAAACATTCCATGCTCATGGATAGAACCAATATTGTTAAAATGACCATATTGCCCGAAGCAATTTATAGATTAAATGATATTGCCATCAAACTACCATTGACATTCATCACAGAATTAGAAAAAACTATTTTAAAATTCATATGGAACCAAAAAAAGATGGAATAGCCAAGGCAATCCTAAGCAAAAGGAACAAAGCTGGAGGCATCATGCTACCTGTCTTCAAATTATATTACGAGGCTACAGTAAACAAAATAGCATGGTACTGTCACAAAAACAGACACATAGACCAATAGAAGAGAAGAGAGAACCCAGAAATAAGACCACACACCTACCACCATCTGATCTCTGAAAAACCTGACAAAAACAAGCAATGGGGAAAGGATTCCCTATTTAATAAATGGTGCTGAGAGAACTGGCTAGCCATATGCAGAAAACTGAAATGGGACCCCTTCCTTATATCATGTACAAAAATCATCCCAAGGTGGATTAAACACTTAAATGTGAAACCTGAAACGATAAAAACTTTAGAAGAAAACCTAGGCAATACCATTCAGGACATAGCCATGGGAAAAGACTTCATGACAAAGACAATGAAAACAATTGCAACAAAAGCAAAAATTGACATAGGGAATCCGATAAAACTAAAGAGCTTCTCCACAGCAAAAGAAATTATCATCAGAACAGACAACCTACAGAATGGGAGAAAATTTTTGTAATCTATCCATCTGACAAGAGTCTAAAATCCAGCATCTACAAGGAAATTTACAAGACAAAAACGAACAACTCCATTAAAAAGTGAGCAAAGAACATGAATAGTCACTTCTCA
>NW_012118265.1:11901528-11903497 GCF_000951035.1 Colobus angolensis palliatus | reverse complement strand
GCCTCCCAAAGTGCTGGGATTACAGGTGTGAGCCACTGCGACCACGCCTGGTTTTTTGTTTTTTTTTTTTGTATTTTTAGTAGAGCTGGGGTTTTTGCCACACTGGCCAGGCTAGTCTCGATCTCCTGGTCTCAAGTGATCTGCCCACCTTGGCCTCCCAAAGTGCTGGGATTACAGGTGTGAGCCACTGTGCCCAGCCACTACTGGCATTTTCAATGGCAGAATTTCTTTGTTGTAATAAATAGGGTGTTCTATACCATGGATAGTACCAAACCCTACATATTACTATGTTTTTTCCTATACATACATATACATACCTTATGATAAAGTTTAGTTTATAAATTAGGTAGCATAAGAGATTAACGACAATAACTAATAGAAAATAGAACCATTATAATAACATACTGTAATAAAAGTTATAAAAATGTGATCTTTCTCACTCTCAAAATATTTTATTTTCCTGTATTGTACATTGTACTCACCCTTCTTGTGATCTGTCGATCTGATAACTAAGATTACTGCTAACTAACAGGCTGGTAGCACATACAGCGTGAATACGTTGATTTACAGAGAATGAAAGTGAGACAGTGAAGATCTTGATCACAATTCTCAGAACAGCATGACATTTAAAACTTACAACTTGTTTTTTACTGAAATTTTTCACTTAATATTTTCAGACCACTGTTGACCATGGGTAACTGAAATCCTGAAAGCAAAACCACAGATAAGCAGAAGACTACCATACTAAATCTGGGGAAAGAGAGAACAGGAAAGAAAAATTACAGGTAAATCTCACTCAGGAAGAAAGATTGTTAAAAATCATTCAGTAAGTAAATAAACCAAATCCAGCAATATATTCAAAATGATTATACATCATGAATAAACCAGGTTTATCTCAATAATGTCAGGACAGAATAATAACAGACAATCTATTAATATTATTTACCCCATTCCTGGGTTAAAAAACTATAAAAAATTGATATAGAAAAAATCTTTGATAAATATGAAATATGTAAATGATTTCTAAAAAATTCTTCCCCAACTAAGAATTGAAGAAAACTTTATTAAGTAGCAAAGGTTATCTACCAAAAACCAAGAATAAAATTATATTCAATGGTAAAATATTAGCAGAATTCCCAACCAAATCCCAAACATGACAAAGATACCAGCAATAAAAAATAATAACTATAATAGGCACATAGGCAACAATTCAACAAAATACATTCAAGATATTTATAGAAAAAAGTTGGTTTTTACAAAGATATTTCAAAACTCATAAATAAATGAAGACTATAGTATGCCTATGGATGGTAAAGACAAATACATTACAGAAATCAATTCCCACCAAACAAATCTACAGATACGATGTAATTCCAATCAAAGTACCAACAAGTTGGTTTTTTTGGAACTTGAAAAACTAATTCAAGCTTTTTAGAAAAAAGCATAAGCACCAAACATTCAAATTTTAAAACTTCCATCTAAAAATTTCTATTATTCTTTCTTTTATTGTTAAGAAAATAAATAGGCAAGCCACAAACTGGGAGAAAATATTCACAGCACATATCTGACCAAGGAATTAAACCCAGAATATAGAAGAATTTCCAGTACCTCCATAATTAAAAGGTGAACCATTTTTTTTAATACTTTAAGTTCTAGGGTACATGTGCACAATGTGCAGGTTTCTCACATAGGTATACATGTGCCAGGTTGGTTTGCTGCACCCATTAACTTATCATTTACATTGGGCATTTCTCCTAACGCTATCCTTCCCCCAGCTCCCCCACCTCATGACAGGCACCAGTGTGTGATGTTCCCCTTCCTGTGTCCAAGTAGTCTCATTGTTCAATTCCAGTCTATGAGAACATGCGGTGTTTGGTTTTCTGTCCTTGTGATAGTTTGCTGAGAATGATGGTTTCCAGCTTCATCCATGTCCCTGCAAAGGACATGAACTCATCCTTTTTTATGGCTG
>NW_012118265.1:11893083-11900148 GCF_000951035.1 Colobus angolensis palliatus | reverse complement strand
ATGAAACGTATCTCAAAATAATAAGAGCTATTTATGACAAACCCACAGCCAATATCATACTGAATGGGCAAAAAGTGGAAGCATTCCCTTTGAAAATCGGCACAAGACAGCGATGCCCTCTCTCACCACTCCTATTTAACATAGTGTTGGAAGTTCTGGCCAGGGCAATCAGGCAAGAGAAAGAAATAAAGGGTATTCAAAAAGGAAGACTCTTATTCAACATAGTAATGGAAATTCTGGCCAGGGCAATCAGGCAAGAGAAAGAAATAAAGGGTATTCAGTTAGGAAAAGAGGAACTCAAATTGTCCCTCTTTGCAGATGACATGATTGTATATTTAGAAAACCGCATCTACTCAGCCCCAAATCTCCTTAAGCTGAAAAGGTGAACCATTTTTGTTAAGTGGACAAAAGGCTTCAACAAGTATTTTACAAGGGAAAATATATAAATGGCAATAAGCACATTGAAAAGTATTTAACATCATTAGTTGTCAGAAAAGTGCAAACTAAACATTGCAATTAAATACCCTTCAAATCCATTAAAATAGTTGGAATTCAAAGGACTGACAACATCAAATATTGGTCAAGATGTGCAACAACTGAAACTTTTTGCTGGAACATGTATTGCTTATGGGAATATAAAACTACAAAAACTGCAGAAAACCATTTAGCAATTAAACATACCTTTACTATAAAACTCACCCATTCCACTGTTAGTTATTTACTCAAAAACAGTGAAAACATAGTCCTCCCAGAGACATGTACATGAGTGTTCAAAGCTGCTTTATTCTCATTAACCAAAAACTGACTGTTAGGTGCTTGTGCATGAGATATGAAACACATCTTTCTGCAAAGACTTGTATAAGACAGTCCATGGTAGCATTTGTCATAATAGCCTCAAAGTAAAAATAATTCAAATATCCTTTGTCAAAGCTGATCATAAGATTTAGGTCATTCTTGTCATACACAACTGAAAAAGAGTCAAGAAGCCAGAGCAATAAAGCACTTGGTGCATAATGTTGTTTCAAGAATATAATCCTTGGTACGCCTGAGTGTTGAAACCACCTCCCGTAACCTAAAACCAGTTTTATCTAATGGCTTCTGAAACCTGCTGCAATTCTAAGACTAGTTTTATCCACTACCATCATTCACCAGAGACTGGCAGCTCCCCATAACTTTATTACTGCGAATGAACTTTCTGTAGAAACAATACATAACATCTCTCCTTTTTATAAAACCCCCAACCTCCTCTTTGTTCTTTGGACATATGCAAGACCACCCAGTCTGCAGGGATAGCAATTCTGGTTTCCCAAATACAACATTAAATTTAGAAATTCATCTCTACATATTTTATTTGACTTTTCCTACCTTCAATAGGAGAATAAATTGTGGTTCATTCATTCAATGGACTATTACTCAATAATAAAAGGAATAAACTACCAATAAATGCAACAGCATGCAACATGGATAAATCTCAAACATTATGCTGAGCAAAAAAAGCCAGATGCAAAAGCGTACATGCTCTATGATTCCATTTATATGAAGTTCTAGAACTAATCTATTGTAAGTGAAATCAGAGCAGTGGTTGCTTCTGGATGCTGGGGGCCAGGACTGACTGCAGAGAAAAGCACAAGCAAACTTTTAAAAGATATAAGGTGTGGGTTACACGAATGAATGCTAAAACTGACTGAATTCTATACAAAAGATCTGTGTATTTCACCACAAGTAAATTACACCTCAGTAAAGATGTATCTTTATTTTTAAAATCACATAATAGCACTAATCTGGATTGTAACTCTGAATTATATAATCAAAAATAACAAATGAGAAGAGTAGACAAACTCTCTTGACCTATTACTACAATTAATTATATTAACACATTTCACAATATTGAATTACCTTTGTATTCTTCCAATATATCACAGATAACTCTGGGTTTATTTTTCTTCTTCTTCTTCTTTTTTTTTTTTGAGATTAGAGTCTTGCCCTGTCACCCAGGCTGGAGTGCAATGGCACAATCTCAGATCACTGCAACCTCCGCCTCCTGAGTTCAAGCAGTTCTCATGCCTCAGCCTCCTGACTAGCTGGTATTACAGGCACACCCCACCATGCCTGGCTAATTTTTATATTTTCAGTAGAGACAGGGTTTCACCATGTTAGCCAGGCTGGTTTCAAACTCCTGACCTGAAGATCCACCTACCTCGGCCTCCCAAAGTGCTGGGATGATAGGCGTGAGCCACTGCACCTGGCCTGGTTTATTTTTCTAGCTAACTGCTGGATTATTTGCTAAAGTTCTATTTATACTTTTTGCATCTTTTTTATAAACTGAAAAACATTATTTTAAAAACCATTTTATACACACAATGCAATAAAGCAAATATATAATTATGTTAATGCTTGTTATTAAAAGAAATACAGACATTCACTGAAGGAGAAAAATCATATGTAAAAAATTAATCTTAAGTAAAAATTCTGTGATGTTACATTTCAGTTTAAAATATATATGAACTCACCATTTTGTATGACATATACCACAGTATATGCAAATTTTCTATTCTATTTGTATCCTAACATGTCTGAAATAAAGATGCATCTTGCATTAGCTGGGGTCTTAAAATTAACTGGCACTGTTTTTTTTCTTTCCTAGTAATACATATAACTATAATTGACCACATCTTAGATTCAGTGAAATAATATTTTTCTACTATTGTCCACTGAACTAAAGCAATGGCATCCCTTGTACTACGGCATCATATTCCGATCTCTAAATATAATTTCTGACCAAAAGTAATCAGGGTTATTTGCATAAGTGGCTGATTCCAGACTCTAGGACAAAGAATATTCAACCTGAGACTGGGACAGAATGTAAAGAGTCATTTTTAAACTAATGAGTTCATTAGTTTAAAAACTAAATAAAAACAACTCTATGCATCATGGTTGATACTCAGAATAGAAAAAACAAAACTCGAAAGAAAAATCACTCATTACTACTGGGTGGTGGCTATTACATTATGTTTGATTTAAACATAATTCCCCAACATCACCATGAATTTCCATCTGTGTAACTCTGATGTGTTTAAGCAGTCTGCAGTTACCTCATGCTCTGGGCTATATTCACTCTGCATGTATGGAAACTGATTGGTTATATTGGTTCTATAACAGAGGTTTCATAAAAAAGTATTCAGTGTCTATAGAGACTGAATATACATATCAAAATATGGGCCATCCATGCATAGGAACTTACAGTTAAATGGACTCACGGCTAACTAGGACATTTAAGAAAAAGTGATTAAAGATTTGTACAATAAAAAATCTTCAAGTTTGTTTCCATTTGTCACCATGATTATTTCAGTTCAAAGAATATACACAAAGACCAAAATATTTAAGTGAAGAAAAAGTAACAGGGATAAGAGGACTGGGAAGGGAAACAGAAAGAGAGAAGAAACAAATGTCAGCCCCTGCCTATAAGTTATATCCTTAAAAAAAAAAATAAGAGGAAGAACAACAACAAAAACTATACCAATACCAATAATTTCCTATATAAGTTCCAATAAAGTCTCATTCATTTCAATCATATCATTAAACCATCACTAATATCAATTACCTTTTTTGTAACATCTAACCATCAAAACATGAATCACCAAATGACTAAAGAAGTTCTAAATAATGCTTTTTATATACCTTCAGTTAGAGACCTAAAATATCACTACAAAATTTACATAATCATTGCTATCACAGGTGGAAGCTAAACTTCAGTTTCTGATTATCAGTTTAACCTTTAAATCTCCCGATTAAACTCTGTCTTCATTACTAAAACCCCAAATTAGCAAACAAGCCACAATATAATATATGCTATAGCACAGGTCTTCTTGTGAATAGCTGGGATCTTCAACTGCTTCAGCTGCAATACCAGCCATTGAGACTTGGCTGATACAAGCCAATTTGAATAATCAATATGACAACCTTATTTTTCTAATGCAAACAGGATTGCTACAGTAAGGTGTCTCACTGCCACATCACAGTCATGGCCTCTTTTAACCCCTAATTAGATTGAGGCGATTATCCCTGCTCTTCCTTACAAGTGTACAGCTTGGATAAGGGATGACAAAAGCTATCTGCCACTTATTCAGCCTTTGCAGACAGCAGGTTATCCAGGGAGATAGAGAATAAGATCAACAAACAATTGCTATTCATATCATCATCTAAAGTGTTAAGATAGTCACAGTTTCCATACATGGAGAGTGAATATAGCCCAAAGCATGAGGTAACTGCAGACTGCCTGAGAACATCAGGGTTACACAGATGGAAATTCATGGTGATGTTGGGGAATTATGTCTAAATCAAACTCATTTGCATAAAAAGAAATGATCAGGGATTGTCTTTTGTATATATCAAGATTTCATTATGTTTCTCTCATGAATTCTTTGAAGCAAATTTTAATATTGATTTATCTAAAACACATAGCATTTATCATGAAAAGAATGCCAAAATTAATGCTTCGCGGAACCTTAAATGCTTTAAGATCCAATTAAAACACTCTAAATACAAAACAGGAAATTTCTTTTCACTTTGATACTACACAAGTGCTTGTATCAAATTTAGTTAATCAAGAGTTATTTCATTACCTCAGATTCCTAATGTTTCTCTTAACTCTCCTAACAATCAGTTTCTCCAGTCTTGATCATCACGTCAGACCTGTTATTAACAAGACAACTGCAATCACTAGAAAATATCTAAGAGTAACCACAAAGACACCAAACTGATAGCCTCCTACTAAGTTTAACTAGGCTATAATAATTTAAGGAAAACATAGACGGCTTTGGCCCTCTGATTTCAAAACAAATAAACAAACCACTGCTGGTGGGAGTATCTGACTCTACTCTGAAGATGATAGAGTCAAAGAAGTAATAGGAAAATGTTAGAAAGGAATTTATGTGTCTTTCCCTTTTCACTTGCAACAGTCAGTTTGTGTCTCTTTTTAAGGTCATGATCACTTTGCTGAAAGAAACAGAATGAGAGGCTCACAATTTTCTCTACTGGATTCCATTTCTGTTTTTTATTATTCATTCAGTAACTCTACTCAATCAACATTGTTTCCTTTAGTTGATTAGAAATATATTCTTTTCCTAACATTGAGGACAAAGCTTAGAGCTTCATGCAACACCACTCCAAGGACAACCAAAACATTTAAAATATCTTCATGGGTAGTAACAACATGTCATATAAGTTTAAATCTGATTTTTGTAAAGAAGCATGAGTTACTGAGCCCAGTTTCTCACCTGAAGTAATGTGATTACTTGGTTATCAGTGGATCACTTTGCCAAGCATTATCATGTTAGATTCAATGACTGCCATTCTCTCTGAGGAGGGTGAGATTATCTAAAATTATGCCATGCTCCCGAGACATAGGCTAAAACACGACTTCATTCTTAAAGTTCAATACTAACTTAAGATATTGAGCAGGTGTTGTAATACGAGACATAGTTCACTTCTATGTGTCTCTAGAGTATTGTCCTTGGACACAGAAACCCAAGGTTCTATACATTTGTTTACAGAAAGTGTATAGTCAACAATTTCAATGTAAACATCTACTTTCAAGCAACATGTTCACAGATGTTCTCATGAGTATCTGTGAACATGTTGTCAACTAACATGCTTTTCTTGTAATATCCCATATATTTACTTCTGTGAAAAAGGAACTGATAAGAAAAAAGAATTGTCAAAAATATGGGACTACTTTTTGTTAGATAAGATAAAATGTATTAAGTTTACTTAAACTAAGTGTTAAGATTTGATCAGTTATAATTATTTCTATAAGCATTTAGGGTTTTAAATATATATACCTTTTAAAGTAAATATAAATCACAAAAATGCACTGTAGATTTTAGACTACTATGTTAAGAATTTGACAAAACATATGCTTGTAAAATTACATAAAGCCAAAGTACAGTAAATAAAAACATATAGAAAGCTGTTTTCAATTAGCTTTCTATTAATATAGAGATAAACCATCAGTGCTGAAATTCAAAACACTAAAACGGAAAAAAAGTAACAACGAGTGACATTTTAGCCTATGGATAAAAGAATAATCTCACTCCTACTGTCTTATTTTAATCAGTCTTTATATTTCATGCTGTTTTACTATTTTTCAGTTTTCTTTGTTCTTTCATTCAGAATTTTATATTGTGCTTGAAGAGTTAGTAGTAACTCTATATTAAAAGTACAGCAAAGTAATAGATCCTTGAGTGATTTGGGAAATGACAAAGTGAAAACTAAATAGAAATGTAAAATCACAGATTTTCCCATTCCCTCCAACCCAATTTTCTAAAAAACTTCAATATACTCAACATGTCTCAATAATACTCTGATTCAAAAGAAATAATATATTCCTGGTTTTCGCTTTGATCAAAGGCAATGCAGCATACTATAATTTTAAAAACATAAAAGTTGAGACCCAAAAATAAAAGGACCATAGACCTTGTTCAATCCTGGACTTCTAAAGAGAGGCATCATGGCCACAAGTGAGTTACACAAGTGACCAGAGAATTAAAAATGTTAACTTCAATAAAAGTTATTTATTCAGGATGTGGGCCTTAGTAATTCTGAAGCATTTTATGGAGAAATAACTACATAAAATAACTTGGACGGGCGTGGTAGCTCACACCTGTAGTCCCAGCGATATGGGAGGCAGAGGTGGGAGGATCGCTTGAGTGCAGGAGTTTGAGACCAGCCTCGGCAACATGGCTCGTGCCATGGCTCGTGCCTCGGCAAACCCATCTCTACTAAAAACACAAAAATTAGACAGGTGTGGTGGCACGCACCTGTAATCCCAGCTACCTAGGAGGCTGAGGCGGAAGGATCGCTTGAGGTTGGGGCTGCAGAGAGCTGAGATTGCACCACTGCACCCCAGACTGGGGAGACAGAGTGAGACTCTGTCTGGAAAACAAAAACAAAACCAAAAACAAAACCTAACAACTAGTTATTCTTCATCTCTACTATGGCCAAGAAATAGGACAACAGATTTTTTCTTTTTTTTTTTATTTTATTTTTTAATTTTTTATTATTATT
>NW_012118265.1:11870111-11888183 GCF_000951035.1 Colobus angolensis palliatus | reverse complement strand
GTGAGATGACCCCAGTACCTCTGTTGAAAATGCAGAAATCACGGGTCTTCTGTGTCGCTCGCGCCGGGAGTTGGAGAGTGGAGCTGTTCCTATTCAGCCATCTTGCTCCAGCAACAGATTTAAGTTAATTACAGGAAAGCATTTCTAGAGTGTCCTAAATAGTAGAAGAGGCTTCTAAAGGAGACTGGAATTTTCTTGTGTCAAGGACTTTAAAAGTACACATTCTAATCCTTCAGGAAAACTTTCTTAGAAGGCAGGAGAAAGGACTTGTGAAAGTCCTTCTTATCTTAAAATACAATTCACCATGAATCCATGTATTTATCTAATGTCATGCTTTTTGTATTTATGTTTCATAATTTACAATTTATCTGAGTATATAAATAATGAAGTATTCCAGATTTGATATGGCAGAGCCGTAATAAAAACAATGAGAGTAATCATATGAATACGGTGCAGTACTGCAAGAGAAAAGGAATAAAATATGAAAACTCTTAAGAAAGCAAAAATATTAAAATTCTGTATCATAACAACTCTTTAGATAAGTTTTAAAATATAGCATCTTCTAATAAGACAGTATGTATACATACAATTAATAATAAACTTCCTTAAATTGCTGCCACAGAATATGTTTTATTTCATTTATTCACCTTATTTCACTCTGTTGCTTCATCATATTAAACAAGCCCCTTTTGTTTTGTTTCCCAAATGAGGAAAAGGAAACATATATGGAGAAAATAAAGCACATAATTTATTGAGGAAGAAATGTGAGCCTTAAAAATAATACCACTATAAAAATTCTCTTTGCTTATGTTGCCAAATCAGATTTTGATTGGACCTTCATGAAACGATCAAAGTTAACATTGCCTATAATGGGGCAAACCAACATCCTGTGATTCCTGATATGATATACTAAACAGGACATGATACCACTTTTTTGGTATTCTTGGCAAAAAAGAAAGAAAGAAAGAAAGAAATGCACAACCTGATTCCAATCATGAAGAAACATTAGACAAACCCAAATTGAGGCACACAGTATAAAACAACCAGACAGGCTTGTTTGAAAAATATCAAGGCTATATTTTTAAAAATATCAAGGTCATGAAAGACAAAGAAAAACTAAGATACTGCTCTACATTAAAGGAAACCTAAAAAGACATGACAACTAACTGCAGTACATGATCCTACATCGCATCCTAGGTGAAGGTGAGCTGTGACTTATGTATCAATAGAAATATGACATTAACCGGTACCGTGGACTGTTGAACTATGAACTCTAGCTTAGAAAATCATATTGCATGAATGTTAAATTTCTTAATTTTGATTATTGTACTATAGCTATGTAAAAAATTCTTATTAGAAATATTAGGGATAAAGTGACTGGTGCCTTCAACTTACTCTTCACTGGTTCAGACAAACATACACGTATGTAGTCTGAGAGAAAGAGACAAAGAGAGAATTTGATAAAGCAAATGGGGCAAAGTGTAAACAATTGATCAGCCTGGATAAAGGACATACACAAGTTCTTTATGCTCTTTTTGCAACTTCTTTGTTAGTGTGAAATTGTATCAAATAAAGAGTTTCAAAAATATTTTGATTAGGCATATTAATTCCCACATAGTGCTTTCAATCACATCCAGAAACTTACCTCCTTAAAATTTGACAGCACTAAAAAAAAAAAACAAAACAAATGAAACAACAACAAAAACACACAATTAAAAGGCAAGGAAAAGCTACTCTAAAAATGCGTGTTGGTGAATATAATTAAGTATGTGTATATATACACATATACATGTGCGTATACACTATCTACTTAGAAATCTGAAATTTATGAAATTGTATCAGAAAGCACAAAAATAAGTTTAAAGCCTGGTAGATGTATTTTCAGTCTTAAACTGCTTTCATCTACTGATAGTTTGATAAATCACTATAGCCTCAATATTTTTTTCAGGAATTTTCTCAATAATGTTAGTCGAATTGAGGTATTATAATGGAAAAGTTATGAGATGGGATCTAAAAAGAGGGTTTCCCCTCCATCAGTTTCAGAATATAAGAATCTAAAGTTAGGCCGGGCCCAGTGGCTCACGCCTGTACTCCCAGCACTTTGGGAGGCCGAGGCGGGCGGATCACGAGGTCAGGAGATCGAGACCATCCTGGCTACCACGGTGGAACTTGTCTCTACTAAAAATACAAAAAATTGGCTGGGTGTGGTGGCGGGCGCCTGTGGTCCCAGCTACTCAGGAGGCTGAGGCAGGAGAATGGCGTGAACCCAGGAGGCGGAGTTTGCAGTGAGTCAAGATCGCTCCACTGTACTCCAACCTGGGTGACAGAGTGAGACTCCGTCTCAAAAAGAAAAAAAAAGAATTTAAAGTTATCCAGATTCAAGCTCTATGTAGTTCTTAATGGTTTACTACTTTATATAAACAAAACTCTAAAAAAAATACTAGCCTCTTGGGATAACTGCTCAATTAACAAATATCTAAGGACCTGTCTAATCTTTATTAAAACGCAAGAACCAGAGGGTCTGAAATTGCTTCACTGAAGCGCCAAATTACTTACTTACTTAATATTCCGTCATTCTTTTACCAGGTGTGTCAGCACCCATCCCTTTCCGAATAGTTAAGGAATACCATCATTAAAGTTCCCTATGGAGATTTTATTATGTTCAGATATGACAAACTAAATTTTCTTTTTTTTTTTTTTGGAGACGGAGTCTCGCTCTGTCACCCAGGCTGGAGTGCTGTGGCCGGATCTCAGCTCACTGCAAGCTCCGCCTCCCGGGTTCACGCCATTCTCCTGCCTCAGCCTCCCAGGTAGCTGGGACTACAGGCGCCGCCAGCTCGCCTGGCTAGTTTTTTGTAGTTTTTAGTAGAGACGGGGTTTCACCGTGTTAGCCAGGATGGTCTCGATCTCCTGACCTCGTGATCCACCCGTCTCGGCCTCCCAAAGTGCTGGGATTACAGGCTTGAGCCACCGCGCCTGGCCGACAAAGTAAATTTTCTTATCCACTAAAATAAGAAGCATCTTACTATAATTTATATAATTCTAATTACTTCCTTGATTTAATTGAATACTTTAATTTTTGAATAAACTAGTTCCCCAACACATATGTTGGGGAAGTATGATTAAAAAAAAAATCTATTTAACTTAGGTGGGTGCAATCAGAAATGGTTTGCACCTCGTTTTGGAGAGCACTAGGCTATACAACAGGCCTTGGCAGTCTAGATCAGGAGGTGACAAACTATAGCCCTCAGGCCAAAGTGGTCTCACTGCCTATTTTTGTAAATAATGTTTCCAGCAACACAGACATGCCTATTCATTTATTGTCTATGGTTGCTTTCAAACCACAGCAACAGAGTTAAGTAGTGGTAACAGAGATTGTATGCCCACAAAGCTGAAAATATTTACTATCTGGACTTTTACAGAACAAAGTTTCTGAACCCTGGTCTAGAAACTTAATTCACATTTCTCTCCAATGCTTTCCAAATAGCCTTTTAATTTACTGAATCGTAACGTATGATTCACTTAGACTAGTGGTTTTCAAACTACCTTTGCCTGTTTGGCAGGACAGTAAAAGAGTATCAGTGCATCTACCTACCACCACTAAGGCTCTTCTTTTATTCATTTCATACGATGTGATCCTCAGTAAGATTTCCTTTGCACAAAGGTTTATATAGTCAATAACAAAAACCAAGGGAGGAAGACAAAGATGGCGGAAAAGAGAGACGGGAAAAGAGAGATGAAGTGAGGCAAGAGAAAAGGAGTAGGGAAGGGAGAAAGGGGAGGAATGGTAGAAAGCAAAGGAAGAAAATCGGGGGAAAGAAGGAATTTTTAAAAGCCTGAAAACCACTCATCTATCTTGGGGACAGAAGGAAGAGGGGAGGACAAAGAGGTCTGTATTTAGTAACCGAGTTTGCATTCAGCACTGGAGCTTGGACTAGAACACAAGTCTCTTAATATACAGTGTGTTTATATAGTATACAGCATGTATTCTGAACAGGGGCAATAACATCCCCAAGCAGTTGAAAATTGGTTGAAGGAGGAGGGATAAAGGAAACCTTACATGTTACCATGGTTTTTGTCCTCCAAAGCTAAACCAACCCAAATCTTATATCTTAGTATTTAATTTTCTTACTTTCTCTCTCATTTAACTACAAATAATATTAAATTAATTTACATTTAACTTAATTTTTTCTCCTTAGTAGGGCAATACAGAAAAAAGGCTAAGAACACTAATACATGAAAATATTTCTCAACCTTAAGTTCCCTTTACACAAAATTCTACAAGCCTTTAATTTACTAATATATACATTTCAACATCATTTTTGGTTCCAGTCAGTATGCACAAACTACAAATCAATCCTGTTATGAACAGTCTAAAAAGATGAAACTCTGGGTGGATACAGAAAAGGGAGGGAAGGTAAAAGGGCAAGAAGGAGTAGAGGTTTTTGCAATAAAAACTTGTAGAGGAAAGTAAATCTGGGACTCAGAACTGCACACCCTTAACATTTGTAAGAAAGGGGATGCTGAGTCATGTACTTTACCATGGAGTCACTGTGGACAAAAGCACAAATAACATTTTATTACACTAGACACAGGGTACATAGATTGAGAAAGACCTACTCAGCAATGTCAAACATCCAAGTTACCTGTTACCTCTTGAACCAAAGTGGGAACCAATGGATACAAGCAACAGTTAAATCTTCAGAAAAGAAAGATGGAAAGACTCTAATGAAAAGGGATAAAAATGGCAATTTATTAATTACTAAGCTATTGTCTTAGCCATACACCTACTGTGGCCAGGACTTTCAAATGATGTTTCCCTTCTGCCAGCTAGCTAGTTTCCTGTTAGGTTCTGCTAATAGAAGTTACTAGAGGAAGAATGAATAGTAGGAGAAAGTGAGAAGGGCTTCCCTGTTTTACTTGCCGATCTCAGAGTTGCCCTAGCAACAACTCTTTGAAGGAAATAACTCTTTAGTATTATTTCTAATTTCTTCTAAGGGTTTTTTTCACCCATTCTTTCAGATCCAGACCCATTCCGTTACCTCAGAGGAACCAGCAGCAGTCAAACAGCACCCATTCCTCAAAAGTCTAGGGCCCAGCGCCATGGGGACCCTCCCACAAGCCCTTGAGGTACCAACACTAGTGAAGCAACACCTTTGCTTCATTAGAGGCCTGTGTTCTGCCATTCCCTGAGTTACTATGTGCTGATAATACCTCTTCTCTTGATCCCCTAGAATTGGTACCTAATTTCTATTACTTAATATCTCTTATCTCAATGTTTTCTTTTGCACCATTCTCTAGCGTGGTTTCCACCTTCCAGGGTGGACTCTGACTGATAAAATGCTATAAAGTAGCCCTTATTTTTACAGGTAATTAATGTTCTACTGAATGTAAAAATGTTTCCAAGGGCCTCTATAGGTTTATTCACAATTTGGTCTTCCTGAAACTTTTCTCTTCCTGTTAAATATTTCTTTTTCCTCTCACAATTCTTTTGGTGAAATCTGTGAGAAAGTCCCAATAACTCATTAATATACCTATGGCGCTTCTACTTTAATCCGTCTTTATAACTTTCAATTGCCTCCAAACCAAAAGGGGTGTAAATCTTACTTTTTAACAAGACAAACAAACTCTCTGGCTCTGGGCAGCAGTAACTGAACAGGCAATGACAAGTGGGAGAGTACTTCAATCAGTCATTAAGGAGCAACAAGTTCACCAGGGCATACAGTAATTGGTTGAAACTTAAAATCCTGGGAAAATTCCTTGTATTTACTAATTAATACATATGTATTTAATATATACTGATGTTAATCATAGTAGGGAGATACAAAATCTCTAAATATAAAACACATACCTGTCTTCAATAAGATAAGCGTTATTTAGACAACTATGTAACTCTTAAAATATCAAAATCTCACCTTGCTAGCTATCTTGGAAAAATGTATCACTTAACCTCTGATAGTCACACTTTACTCATCTGCAGGGAAACAGGCTAGACTAGGTCTCTCTTGCTATACTACCATGATGATCTATAAAAAACATTTTTTTGTACTGAGGCAGAGGAAGCTCAGTATCATTATCAAGAGAGACAAAAAGACTGGTTTTGTAAAAAGAAGATGAAAATTATCAAGATTGGTACTTCAAAAACCTCATTTGAAAGAGAGTTGAATATATTGTATTTCTACTATCACAATATTTATAGGCATTTTCTTAGCCAGAAAGGATACTTCTTAAATTCTCTTCAAAATAGAAAATATCCTTTGTTCTTTTTCAGTTGTTAAAACAGTTTTAATATTCTTCTCTCAAAATAAATTGATCACCTGCCATACAGTAGACCATATGCTTCATAGTTTGTTCATAAAAATAATTATATTTAAAATACTAGTTGAAGGTTAATACAATAGAAGAGATCATTTACCATTTAGTAGTTCCACTTACCACATCTGATGCCTTTGGATATAAGGGCAATTTGGTGAAAATATCTTTCAAATGTTGTGAACAATTAGAGTTAATCCAATGTAAATCGGGGAGAAAAGACTCCAATTCTGATTCTTTGCTTTATACCCCACCTGCACTGCTACTTAGCCTTGACATTTATACAGAGGAAATGAGAAAGGCTTTAATTCTGGAATATGGATTTAACAATCCACTCTTTTCACACAAAAAAATTCTGTGATTTCAAAATTAAAAATAAGCCTTAGTACTCAAGTGCTACCATCAGTATAAAAATCAAGTTGCAAAAATCTATATAGCAATCTAATTTATATAATACATTGGACACTTATAAACATACAGATGAAAGCACAGAAGCACAAAATCATGCATGTAAATTCTAATTCCTAATTCTGAGGAACAGGAAAGGGGAAATGTAGAGCAGAGAGGAAAAAATTTTCACTTAAAATATTCTACATTAAATTTTAAAGCATATGCTGACAATAATTTTTAAAAATCAAAATTTTATCTTAAAAAATGAAAGTTACAGATAAAGGTGATGAAGAAACCTGAGATTCAAATCCTAGTGACATATTCAGTCATTAAATTCATTTATGTATAAATCTTACTTCAGTACCATTTATGCATCAAGCATTATTTATATGTTCTACGGATATAGCAGTGAACAAGGACCCTTCCCTTTTTAAGTTTATATTCTGGTGAGAGTACTAACAAGATGATTACACACTTTGATAAGTACTCTGAAGGACAGAAACAGAATATGGAGTAATGGGGTAGGGACAGCTAATTTACAATCAGTGTTCAGGAAGGGTCTCTTTAAAAATACTACGTTTGAAGTAAAAACTAAATAATGAGAATGAGAACCATCTACAAAGACCCTGGAGGAGGCATTCCAGACAGAGGCAACAACAATTGCAAAGGTCTAGAGGATGGAAAGAAGAGTGTGGCTACAGCATCTTAACTGGCATGAGATAAACTGGAGTGCAAGAGCCTGTAGTACTTTAATGTCCAAAATAAAAACTTCAAAAAGAAGTCACTAAAAGATTTAAGCAGAGAACTGACATAACATGACTTACATTTTTAAGAAATCCTTCTGCACATTGTGCAGATAATGGGTTATGGGGAGGACAAGAATGAAAGTAAAAAAAAAAAAAAAAAATCAGGAAGCTAAACTACAGATCAGGCGGAAAATGATGACTGCTTGGTCTGTATCAGTGGAGATATCACTCCACTCAAGATACCAGTGGAGATAAAGAAGATAAATAATTATTATTATAGTTTGAATTTAATAATTTGTTTGACATGTATGGAAATTTGTTTTCTTTTCTTCTGTGAGTACCTACATAATATCTTTGATATTGCCTCTCAGCCTGAAAAGCCTAAAATATTTACAATCTGGCCCCTTACAGAAAAAGTTTCCTGAACCTAACCTACAGAAAGAGTGAGAGTCTGAAAAATGATGGAACCCCCTTACCAAGTCTAGAGATGCTTCAACATTTGCAGAGGCAAGAGACATCAGAGGAGTGGCCACTGAGATGGTATTACAGATGATCAAGAGAGGAAGGTATTTCAAGAAAGAGGAAGACAAAGGGGATATGAGGAAGATCAAAGATGAGTAATGAACTGTGCTGAACATTGTACAGAAAACCTACAAGATAAGAGAGAAATGTCTACTGGATTTGGCACAATAGAAGTCACTTTACAATGGAGGTTTCAGCAGAATGGTAAGAACAGAAACTCAAATGTGCTGAGGAGTGAATAGGAAAGAAGTGGAATAAAGAAAATCAACAAAATTACTACTGAAATGAGGTGCAGAGAAATGGAATAGTGCTGGAGGAGATGAGAGGTTAAGTGAAAGTTAAGAGTTTTTGTTTTGCTTTGTTTTTAAGATGCTGGTAGGAATTATCCAGGAGAGGGAGGAACTGATGCTGAACAGAACACAATTAGAAAAGGTAATGGGATTCAGAGCAAAATGATAAAAACAAAGACACTTCTTCCATTGACACAGAAATGAATGACAATAATTTGGGTCGGAAGAGAAGTAAATACAGCAAAGTGGTGATGGATAATAAAAAGTGGTATGTTTAATGGTCAATTTAAGAAGTGATACTAGAGTTAGTGATTTGGAAATATAGGGGTTGGGGGACAGCGAATGAATATATGCTATCAAGATTTGATTGGGGCGTAAAGCTAATAATAATAAGATTGTTAACTTACGTAACTGACAAAAATTATACATCTTTATAGTGTACAAAGAAGATGTTGTGAAATATGTAAATATTGGGGGAATGATTAAACTGGACTAATACATACATGACCTCATATACTTATTTTTGTGGTGAAAACACCTAATACCTACTCTCAGCAATTTTCAAGTGTATAATACTTGCTATTAACTATAGTCACCATGATATGGTTACGATATGTCGCTTGGCTTGTTACCTTCTTAAGATGTGACTATAGGAGCAGATCCTTAGAAAGGATACAGGCAAAGATGGTTCATGTGAAAAAAAAATGGAGGCTATGTGACTGTTAAGTAATATTACTAGCAAGTATCAGCACAGTCCCCCACAATTATGTGCTCCTCAGAATGTTTTGCACAATGTCCATAGTGCTGTATATGTAAATAACATTACAAGTGATCGTAAACTGCCCCCTTACTATCATTTACAATTAATCTAAATGCACAACAAAACTTATCAATCCCCTAAATATGGCCATGGCTTTTAGAACTTTCATGGAGACATTAGGTAATATAACAATACTGTCATCGGTTTTCCAAAACATTTGTATACAAGCATATCTATAACAGCCTAATACTGAAAATGCTGGAAGTGTAGATAAATCAGCTTCATTATACGAATCTCTCCACATTTTTATGTTTCAGTATTTCTATAATAAAAACCTCTTTAAAAAAAAATTAAGTATGAAGACTGTGGACTGGCAATCACAGTCCTCAGAATCTATATATATATAGATATATATATATATATGTTTTTTTTGAGACGGAGTCTTGCTCTGTCACCCGGGCTGGAGTGCAGTGGCCGGATCTCAGCTCACTGCAAGCTCCGCCTCCCGGGTTTAAGCCATTCTCCTGCCTCAGCCTCCGGAGTAGCTGGGACTACAGGTGCTACTGTAGTAGCAAGGTGCCACCTTGCCCGGCTAGTTTTTTGTATTTTTAGTAGAGACGGGGTTTCACCATTTTAGCCATGATGGTCTCGATCTCCTGACCTCATGATCCGCCCGTCTCGGCCTCCCAAAGTGCTGGGATTACAGGCTTGAGCCACCGCGCCCGGCCCAGAATCTATATTTTTGATGAAAAGTAGACTTCCCTATTTTGAAGAACTGGCATGTTAAGCTCTGTAAAGTTGCTTGAAGCAAAGCAATAAGCATAGGAAAGGAAAGGCATCTACTTTATGCAATCTTTGTCCTGGAGTAGACCCTACAAATCTTTCAAAACAAAGGAGTTCAAGTTTACTGTTCAGAAGAATACACTAAACATAAAAGATTATTAACAACTTATGAACTCCTAATGTAGCATGAATCATACCAGCAACACTAGAATATTGGTTTCAACAAGTAGACTATTTTATTTTATAAACTTCACTAGAATATTATCAACAGCAGTATTAGAAAATGGAAAACTAATGAAATTAGGAAGCAGCATTGGCATACTGCATACCATGTTTCTCATCACTCTAATACAGAATCTAATGGATGAGAAATCCATCTTTTAACTTAAAAAAAAAAAAGCAGCCTATAAAGCTAGAAAAATGGACCACCATTTGACAAAGATATTAGGGAATATTTTGCTATCTAAATTCAATAAACTGCATTAGTGGAACCAGTTTCTTTTATAAGAAAAAAAGGGCAGCATACTTTCTTCTGGCTCTTTATTATACTTCCAAAGCCTGATTATCTTACTAGTGTTTTGTTTTCCTTTAGCAAGATCTGAAGTAGAAACTGACTGAAAGATTAAAGAATTATAAATACTCTCTTTTTATAAAGATGTTTTCCTGACTCTATTGTAAGTCAGAGGACATTACAAATACTGGATAACATCAAATTTTCAGAAATCAATACTTTTCACCAATACTGGGTTGCCTACCTGTGAAATACGGCTTTTAATATCAAACCCTGATTTTATTTGATACCATGACCAAATATTTTTTCTGCAAAGTAAATGGTTATTAGTGAATTTTACTATAGTTCCATAACAGCAAAGGCAGAATCCATGTTTAGGTGATTACTGTATGTTTTGATTCAGTTATCTGCAGGGTGTCTGCATGGTACTCTAACTATTTAAAGCCAGTAAAAAGATTACAGCTCACACTAACTGGATTTTCACAGCTCCCTATCATTCAGCTTGAATTCCTCATGGGCAGATTAAAAGGACCAAGGCAAACAATAGTCTTTGTAAAATACAAGGTGGTTATTAAAAGAAAGAAAGAAAGAAAAAGTATCCTTTATAGTCAAAACAGCAACAAAATTATTCAAGGAAGCAATCACATAAAAATAAAGTTAAACATATGATAGAGGTAATATCTTAGGTGTTGGCACATAATGAATCTAACTCAATAAAGAATTATAGTTTTTATTCTGAAACCTACTTCATAAAAGATATGGTTTTAGACTTTCAAGCTGGCTTTCGGTATGGCATCAGAAGAACAAATTTGGAAGGACGTTGACCGTCATTTCATCTAACCTCCACAGTACAGACAGATGGACTGAGGCCCAAAGGACTCAAGTGGCATTCCCAAGTCAACTACTGGCAGACTATCAAAGTAACTATGTATGAGTATTTCAAGTTCCTTTCTACTTTCACTTCACTACCTTCTCATTCCCACCTTCACTCACTTCAAAGGATCATATGACTTCCCTATCTATGATTAGCCCTTCCAGTGAGCCATGGATACAAACCCTTCCTTAATGCATCATCTCTTCTAATCTTCATGCAAACATATGAAGTAGTAATGTTTATCATGGCCATTTTAGAGATAAAGAAACCAAGACTTGGAGAGATTAAGTGGCTTGACGAAGATCACACAGCTAGTAAATGAAAGAGCTGGACTTAAAGGCAGGTCTACAAGATTTTCATGTATAAGTTATTAATCATTGTGCTATACCCGTTTCTCCATTAGCTTCCTCATTTCATGAGGAAACCCCATTGATTTTCACTCTCTTCCACCGACTATTCAAACAATTCACCCAAATTCTATCCTTAGTGTCTCCACATTATCATTCAGTACTAAACAACTGGTAAGTTTCTGAACCCAAGTCAGATCAAGATCCACTTGGATAACATTCCTTCCTTCTCAGTTGCCACTACCTTTATTAAGGCTTCATCATTACTCCCACATATTACTTACCATAAGACTCCTAAATGATCTCTCTCAGCCTTCAATCCATTCTCCTTAGTGCTGCTTCTCTAAGTTAAAATCCTTCAAGTCAAAACTTCTGTGGCACCTCCTCTTATATCCCTTTCTTATTTATTTATATTTCTTTTAGCCAGAATGAACTCAAGATCCCAAAAGGAAAGGGAAATTTTCAAAAGTATATTTGTATTTGCCTATAATTTTATATAAACAAACCCTAGAAGGATAACTAAAAAACTAATAAACATAGTTACATGGATTTTTAGGGAAAGAAGAATAGGAATTGAGTGGATAGGGGGAAAAGAGGTAAATAAGACTCTTCACTGTATGTAAGCCCCTATATAATGCTTCATTTTGAAATGTATCATCTATTCAGAAAAGGAGGAAGGAAAAAGAGGAGGAAAATGAAAGAAAGAACACAAAAAGAAAAAAAGGAAGAACCAACAATGCTTGATGTCACCTTCTTGTTTCCAGAAGGTATTTTCTGTATCTAACAATAAAATAGTAATTTCTCCCCAAAAAAGAGGAATAAAAATGGTTTCCTGAACATATCATAATCCCTCTCCTTTTAATCCTTCTGTTTTTCCCTTTCCTTCCTACTTCCTCTTCCATGTTCTTCCAGATGGTTTAAGTGTCAACACCTCCAGAAAATCTTCCTTGACTGGCTAATTTTGGATTAAGTGTCCTTTCAATATGCTCCCCTAGTATAGTGGGCATCTTCTGTCACAGCACTCTTACTACATTGTTATCATTATTTGTGTGTCTGGCTCCCAAACTAGATGGAAGTTTCTTGAGATCAAAGACCGTGTCTTATTCATCTTTGCAATCTCCAGTAACTACAATAGTGCCAGACACATTTTAACAGCATCCAAAGTAATCCATGGCACAATGCATTTATCTTTGTTGTGGCCCATGGGTCACATCCAGCAGGCACTGTGATTTAATCTTGCCATATGGAAGATACTGCTTGGGTTACTGCAGCCTCCCCTTTATAGGTCTCTATAGTCATCAAGGTCCAAGTAAAATACCTAAAGAGTTAAGAATGAAATGGAATTGAAAATCTGAGACCGGGTTAAAACTCTCCTGATTTCTGCACCTACAATATATCCTCCTGAGTACCAAAAGATCCTTAAACTCAGTAGGTCCAAAGCAAATGTACGATGCCATGCCATCTTCCAATGTAATCCTTGCGCAGTAAAAAGTCTCTCCATTGTTCCAATGATATAAATCAGAAAACTAATGGTTATCCTTAACATCTGCAGCTCATTTACCAAATCAGATCTATCATTAAATACATAAATATGTCTCAAATTCATCAACTTCTCTCCATCTCCAATGCCAAATCCCTGGCCCAAGCTACTATTACATCTCTCCTAGATTACTGTGCTACTTATCTGGTTTCTCTGCATCCACTCTTACTTATCCCTCTGCAATCTGTTTTCCACACTGCAGCTGGAGTGATCTTTTCAAAACACTAATCTGATCATGTCACCCATCAGATTAAACCACTTCAAAGGCATCCTGCTACCCTTAAGATAGAGACCAAAATCCTTAACCAAGTTTACAAGACCCTGCAAAGCCTAGCCCGTATCTGTTTCTCTGGCCCCATCTCAGACTGTGCTCCCCCTCCTCTCCATTCTAGCTTCTGTGATCATCTTTCAGTCCCTGTTCATATCAGTGTCCCTCCATTCTAGAGGCCTTTGTTGATGATGTTTCCTCTCTCTGTAATTTTCTTCTCCCTGCTCCTTCCCCCACCAACTCCTACTCATCCTATTTCTTCAGGAAAGTTTGCCCCGACTATTCTAGGTCAAATACATCTCCCTCCCCACCATTATATTCTGCTCAAAGCACTACGCATGTTTTGTTTTTGTTTTTTTCTCTCTTTTAAACCTCTATTTTTATGTTTTTTTATTTTTGCTTTTTCCCTGACACACACACTGGACCATAATTTCCATAATGTCAGGCACCATAACTGTTATCCATCACTATGGAATAAATCTCCAAGACTCAATCCAGTGCCTGGCATTTGATGAATAAATGACAAAATGGAGGGAGGGCATCAGCTAGGTGGTAATACCTAGGCTATCATCAGTTATCAGTGTCCCTACATGTGGGAAAGGTACAGAATCCTCAGGATAATTAATTTAATGTGAGGAACCTAACATCATAATTTAGAATTATACTAAAATGCTTTCCTCTTCAATCCCAGAATATTATACTCTCTTCACTGAAGACTGGTGAGCAAATTTTCTACCACAAAAAAGGACTTCAGAGACCGTTTACTCCATGCCTCACATGTTATAAAGAACATAAAACTCAGAGATGTTAAGTAAGCAGCCCAAAGTCACATTCAAGCGAGAAGAGCCACTGCTAGGACCCACACATACCAGTCTAATGTTGCTTCTACTATATCTACTACAGTAACATATCATGGTCTCTTTGGAGAACAGGATTCTCATATTCTCAAAGAGTCATATTATGGACTCTTTGAAGAAGAGCAGTACTCATTACTAATTTATATTCTAGCAACCCTGAAGGTACATTCTAATTCTCCTTTTGGTGGGGAGCACCATGAGATTAGTTTTGAATCTGCTGAACTTGAGATTCTAGACATGTCCAACAGGCCATTGTATAGATGAATCTGAAGTTCCAAGAACAGTTCTGGCCTATTTAGGACTTGGAAAATGGATTCAAGAACAGGAAGACTGTGAGACAGATGCTAGTCTTCAGTGAAAAAGGAGCACTGCCTAACACATATTATGACAGCAAAATGAAGGGAAAGAAAGTTTCATGGTGAATAGCATGAGCATCAGAGGAACATGTTTTAATTTACTTTATTCAAAATAAAGAGCAGACGAACAATTGTTTGGAATGAAGAATGGAAAGTAAGAAGGATAACAAATTCACCTCCAGATGCTGAGGTATATGGGAGATAATAAAATAGGATGGAAATTCCCATTCTAGTAATGGTAGATTAGATAATTTGAATCAACCCTTTTTCTAAAGAACTATTACAATGGCTGGAAATTTTTTAAAACAATTTTTTGTTTGTTTGATGGCCTGTAAGAGTGGACAATTCAATTGCTGAAACTAGATTAATATTATTCCAGATTACTCTCAGAGGCAACAGAAATGAATCCAATGGAAATACACATCAAAGTCATAGACTACAAAATAACTAAACGTAGTAGCTGAAAAAAGATGAACATAAAATTGAGAATTGGTGAAGAGGAAACCATAAAAACAATCAAAAAACATACTAGAATTGCAAAAATATAATAAGGAAAATATAAAATATATTACAGAAAACTAAGAACTCAAAAGATACACTTAGCAAATTAGACATAATAGATTTAAAAAAAAAAACAGAGTAAGTGAACTTAAGCTTAATATATATATTTAAAAAAAAAAACTGCCACATCATAGTAAAACTGGTAAAAACTAGAAACCCAGAACGTCTAAAAAAAAATTAAGGGGAAAATAAAATTATGCCCTTATATTACGGAACTATTAAAAGTGATGGCAAAACCGCAATTACTTCTGCAACAACCTAATACAGTATGTCTATAATTCATTGTTCACTGAATTTCTAAGAATAAAGGAGAAATACAGACATTTTCACACAAAATTTTAAAACCTGAGAATTTACACAAAAAAAATAATGGATGCTCTTCAGGATAAAGAAAAATTATCTCAAGCAGAAGGTCAAAGGATGAAAAATAATTAAAAGTAACAAAAATGGTAAGTATTTAGAACACTTAAAATTAACCCTACAACACAACAGAATGGTAAAATATCTGAGTAAAAGTAAAACATAATCTCCTCATCCTACAATGTCTTTGCCAGTTTAAAGCAAAAACTATAAACTTTGCCTCATGAGGTTTTCAGAATTAAAGGATTAAAGGCTGGTAACATGTCCACATTCCAACTGAAGCAATAAGACACAGATTCTAAGTAGACTGTGAAGAATTAAGTACATGCATTATAATTCCTAGGGCAACCACTAAAAAAATCTATATACAGAAATACAGTCAAAAATACAATAGAGGAATTAAAGTGGAGTAATAAAAAATGTCCAAACAAACCATAAAAACACAAGGAAGGGAAATCAGAAATAAAAAGAGGAAATAAACAGAAAATTAATGACAGAAGGGAAGACCTAAATCCAAACATATCAATAATTATATTAAAGTAAATCATGTAAACACAGCAATTAAAAGACTGTCAGAATGGATTTTTAAAATGAATCCAAGGCCAGATGCTTTGGGAGGCCAAGGCAGGAGGATTTCTAGAGGTCAGGATTTTGAGACCAGCCTGGGCAACGTAGCAAGAACCTGTCTCTACATTAACAACAACAACAACAACAACAACAAAAATCCATCTATATGCAAGAAACTCATCTCAAATATAATGATGTAGGCATGTTAAAATTAAAAGATGGAAGATGGAAAAAGATATACCAAGCAAACACCAATCAAAAGACATCAAGAGGAGCTATATTAATACCATACAATGTGTATTTTGTAGCAATAAAATTATGAAGAACAAAGATGAAAGAACGAATTCACCAAGAAGACAACAATTTTAAATGTATATACACCAAATAAAACCAAACAAAAGCGCTAAAAAATACACAAAGCAAAAACTGACATAACAAAATACAGAATTATAGTTGAAGACTTTAACACTTGTCTTTAGTAATCAACAACAAGTAGATGGAAATATGCCAAGAGATAGAAAATTCCCATCAACCAACTGGATTTAATTGCCATTTATACAACAGATGACCCAACAACAGCACAATACACATGGAACATTCACTAAGACAGACCATATCCAAATTCATAAAAATAACATTAACTAATTTATAAGAGCTAAAATCATATAAAGTATGTTTTTTGGTCATAATGAAATGAAGCTAGAATCAATAAAAGAAAGATACAGGGAAATCTTCAAACACTTGAAATCATATTTTCATATCTAAATAATCCATGAATCAAACAGGAAATCATAGGGAAAATTAGAAAATATTGAGAACTGAGAAGATATAAAAACATAACATATGAGAATGTGTGGGATATAACTAAAGCAGTGCTTAGAACGACATTTATATCATTAAACACTTGTATTAGAAAAGAAAAAAGATCACAAATCAATAATCTAAGGTCCCACCTTAAGGAACTAGAAAAACATACAAATAAACTCAAAGAAGGAGAAAAAAATAATAATAAAGAGCAGAAATCAATAAAATTGAACGAAGAAAAAAACTGACAAAAGATATCAATGAACCCCAAAAAAACCTCTAGCAATACTTACTCAAAATATCAGGATATGAAAAGAAGTTATCACTATAGGTCATACAAACATTAGAAAGATACTAAGGGAATACTATGAGCAACTCTATAAATTCAACAACTAAGATGGAATAAACCAATTCTTTGATAACCAAAAATTACTAAAACTCACCCAATATGAATACCAAAATCCAAGGATGCTCAAGTCCCTTACACAAAATACCACAGTAACACATCCTCCTGCATACTTCAGATCATCTCTAGAGTAATTATACCTAATATAATGCAAATGCTATGTAAATAGTTATACCGTATTTTTTATTTGTATAATTTTTTATTGTTGTATTGTTATTTTTATTCTTTCGTCTCGCAAACATTTCTGATCTGTGATTGGTTGAATCCATGGATGTGGAACCTGTGGATACGGAAGGGTGACTACACTAAAGCTGTCTTTGCCTAGACAGCTTCGAATAATGAAAATATTTTTCTTCTACTCCTGTCTTTTACAATTTTTAAGTGTACTTAATTTCTGGGTAGTTATGAATTTCACTTCTGGCTTATTCCAAACACAAATTATTTTTCAAAATCTGATATTTACCCATTTCTTTTTCTAATGTAGAATGCCCTCCTTTATCTTTCTCAAGAAAAAGAAGCTAAGGCTGCAGTATGACAACCAAATTGATTTTCATGATCTACTTCCAGGTGGCCTGTCACAGGCTGGCATATCCACAGGGGTCAAAGGTTGCAATTTCAAAACCTCCTGCAGGAGTTCAGAGAGAATTAAAACAGCAGTACTCACTGTTGTATTTCCCTAACTGCACTTGCTATGTTAGTGATCATCACATATGTAATAGCATTAAAAAGTGCTTTGTAGATTCTGGATATTAGCCCTTTGTCAGATGAGTAGATTGCAAAAATTTTCTCCCATTCTGTAGGTTGCCTGTTCACTCTGA
>NW_012118265.1:11856751-11868716 GCF_000951035.1 Colobus angolensis palliatus | reverse complement strand
CAGCCATAAAAAAGGATGAGTTTGTGTCCTTTGTAG
This sequence comes from Colobus angolensis palliatus, assembly GCF_000951035.1. Classification (NCBI taxonomy): domain Eukaryota; kingdom Metazoa; phylum Chordata; class Mammalia; order Primates; family Cercopithecidae; genus Colobus; species Colobus angolensis. The sequence goes on along the minus strand of NW_012118265.1, from coordinate 11,868,680 downwards.
GGACATGGATGCAGCTGGAAACCATCATTCTTAGCAAACTATCACAAGAACAGAAAACCAAACATCGCATGTTCTCACTCATAGGTGGGAACTGAACAATGAGATCACTTGGACTCAGGAAGGGGAACATCACACACTGGGGCCTATCATGGGAAGGGGGGAGGCAGGAGGGATTGCATTGAAAATAAATAAATAAATAAATAAAAGTGCTTTGTGTTTATACTCACAAGGTTCATTCTCTGAGATCTATCCCTATCTTCCTGTAGTTATATGCAATCTTGGAACCCAAAGATCATATCTTTATCACTAAATGAAAAGCATTAACCCCAATGATACCATTTGGAGATTTTATTATATACCTTCATTGCCTTGAAATCTAAGATATGTTAACAGCATTTACACAAATGGAATGCATTACAGTTTACTCTGCTTTAGTAGAAAAGTATACCCCGTAACTACATCTATCCAAAGAGACATATGTTATTCCTATCATCTGGCTATACACATTTTATTAACTAGGATATTAAGAATATTTAAACCAGGCACTTTAAAACTATCCTGTAATATCACATTAGGATATAAAAATAAATCAACATAGAGATATCTGGTTTTTCAATCTTTGCCATTTAATCAAAGGAGGATTAATTTCTGATTCTATACTTGTGCTGACCAAGATTTATCTAATATGTCAATCAAGCATTATGGTTTATTCCAATCTGTTCCATTTTGGAGATGCCACTCCAATGATCACTAGACAGGGGAGAAAGCCTGTGAGAACAGAATAAGCTTGAATTTTAAATAAATACACAGCAGATTGCTTCTATTTGGTTTAGCATCATTCATATCAGGGACACTCAAGATGCCTTACAATGAGATATAAATTAGAATTGTAATGAGTGATCATAAGCAACGGCTTAGCATTTAGGGGACCTGCTTGTTTACTTAGGAAGAAAAGACTTGACTGGCACTCCAAGTTTATTACCTTTCCATTCCTCTAACAATAGTGCAGACTCTTTAGCTTACAAAGCCATACATAACATTACTAAAGGCAAACACTAAGGCCTTCAGTTAAAGATCTCTATGAAATAGTATGTTTAAGTCTGGTAGTTTGCCCTATAACCATATATAAAATCAAGAGAATAGGTGATATCAATTAAGATCCTGAAATAAATTAGACTAGGCATGAAGAATGATCATTCAGGACTGGAATTTTAATTGTTGTTTAAAATATGAATCCTAGCAGTGACATTCAATTTTTTAAACAACTGATGCTAAATGATACTAATTGTAGCATGATTGATAACATTTAAAATACAGAAAAAAGTGAAAGTTACATAGGATTTTTTTTTAATGCAGTCTGGAGACGTGGATGGAAGTAGTGTATGTATGCAAATGCACATGCACACTTGAACCAGAAATGGGGTAGTACAAAAAAGTTGCTTATTTTTCTGATACCAAAAGATGCAATGTTATCACTTTTAAATGCTTCCAAGCTGGATTTAATTACCTAAATCTAGCTTCAAAATAAACATTTATTATTCATTCTACAAATATTTGAGTACTTACTATAATCCAAGTAAATACAATGTTAACTAAGACAGACAAGGTAATTTGTAATCATAACATTAAAAAAAAATTCTATTCAAATTAGGTATAAATACAACGAGAGTTAACTGCAGAGGTACTCAGCACACTCTTGAGGGGTGAGGAATACTTTACAAAATAAATGAAATTTAAAATGAACCCAAAAAGATGAATAGTAACTGGAAGGAAAAGTAGACAAGAAAGTATTTCAGACTGAAGGAACAACCTTTATAAAGACACAAAAGTGAGAAAAAAGAATGATAGCTGAGAAACTGGTGATCACAAAACCAACAGTTAAAACTGTTTTATCAATAAAAAAATAAAATGATGAACATTTATTGAGCTGCTACTACATAGTACTAGTCTTCTGACACACACTGCTTCTAATAGTTAACAGCTTCTCAATTACCATTATCTCCATCTTATGGAAGAATAAAGTTCAAACAAGTTACTTGCCTTCTCAGGAAAAAAATTGTAAATGACTGGAGATGATCAAAAAAGACTACTGGTTATATTGTCTAGGGCACCTTTCCATATCTGAGATATTTTTAGACTCCATAGATTATAGATAATTGATAGCAATGCAAATAATTCTTTTCTATAAATATGCAAATGAATTTTGTCCAGTGGAGGTGTAATTGATTTCCTTCCCCTATGTGGAAGAAGCTAGTTTTGAATCTATTACGTTATTCATGGCTAGATTTTTGGTAGCCTACATTTGTGTCTACTACTGATCCTTTGAGCTACTTGTAACATCTTACTTATTCTCTCATTAATTAGGTAAGTAATATCTTTGGCAAGTGTTCATGTATATCTGTATGAGGCATGGTTTTGCCGTTTTAAAAACAATCATCCTTCAATAGCTCCAAAGCATAATGAGTCAGGATTTGAAGGTTTCTGTGCAGTCCATATGGGTCCAAAGACAAGGCTCCTCCATTACACTACAACTCAGTACTTTTTCCCTTTTATTCCTGAATGTTAATGCTAACATAATTTTTGTAATACCTTTTGCAGTGTCCACCAAATTTTTTATAGATCATGTAATGAAACTTAAAAGTCCTTCTTCACATATCCCTAATTCTTCAGCCTCCTGTGGAATGAAAAAGGAAATTTAAAGTACCTTCTCTCATTCCAAAGCTTTCACCATCAAGCAATCACCAAAAGAAAGAATGAATCTACAATTCATGCCATTTAAAATGTTATCAGGCATAATTCAAGTCAAATCCCATTGGGCACACTGTGTGATAATTTAAATGTATTGATATAATATATAAAAGAAAGGTGGTGACCTTGGAGAACTAAGGAAATCTTTGTCTCCTGCTTTTGCTGAATATTTTTTTTGTTATATTATGTTCCCTATCTTGACCTCATCTTTCCTAAAAAATTAGATTATTTTGGTTAAATTGGAACTAATACCAAATACTCAAACCCACAGAATAGAAATTGGGTGGTAAATTTCACTGTAATATAAAATGGCCAAGAACACAATGGGCCACTATGTTATGATATTCATTTGATTTATGAGGAAACTGTAGAAACTTTAATTTAAAAAGAAAACAAATCCAGTGCACACGTGTATAAAGATGTATTTGTTTACCTGCTTAACAAAATTGACAGTATGAAGCTTTTTTTTTTTTTTTTGCATGCTATAATGACATGTGTTAAAGGTGTACTTTCGATATACTGCTTTCGAACCAAACATTTACCCTTCGCCACTGGTGAAAGGCAACAAGATCTCTTTACAAAGTCTTCGTCTTTTTCAATAAATTTTGCATGAAAACATGTTATCCTGGCACAAAGTTGCCTGCTGTCACATTGGAAGTGTGATAAATGTTTAATGAAAACAACACCACACAGCTTGGTGTCAGACAACAGCTATCACACAGCCCTGCTTTGATCCAAACAGACACTTAAAAGGAGTTCTAAGCATGCTCTGCACCACAGAACTCTATAACCTATATGCAAATAGGGGTAAATTAGCATAAATTACTTCCTGCTCTATAAAGAAATAAGAGGTTAGGAAAAATATGACAGGCTCTATAAGTAAGTAACTGCTGTCAAAACTCAGAGTCCAGCTTTCCCAAATCACTCCCAACATCTACCAATCACTAGGTAGAGGGAATAAAAAACAAAACCCCTTATCGACTGGAATTTATTACATGAAACTCTAAAACTGAAGACACTGGAATTTTGCCAAGGTTAAAGCCATAACTAACATATATTTATAAAGTATGATTTCTACATGGTACTACATGGTTATTCACACTGCTTATAATACTTACAGCTTTTTAAGTACTACCATCCCCATTTTATAGAAAAATAAATTATATATCCAGGGGCAAATTCTTACCTCTCTCAAAAAGTATAAAGCTTCTGAAAATTATACAAAGAAAAATGGAAGAATGCATAAATACAAGTATTTCAGTAAAAGATCCCAAAAGTCTTGATGGTACATTTCTGAGAACAACATCCATCTACTGAAAATGCAATGAGGAAATAATAAAGGGGAAAACTTTTCATGGTAGCAGGTCATAAAGAAAGGCCCACTTAGAAATATAAAATTAGGTTCCTAATGAATTCTAAAGTTATTCAAATTAAGAAGAAAGCATTTTAGTAGGTGTCTTGGACCATTCTGTGCTGCTATAACAGAATGCAATGGTCTGGGTCATTAGTCTATAATGAATAAAAATTTATTGCCTCACAGTTCTGGATGCTGGGAAGTCCAAGACTGAGGGGCCAGCATCTGATGATGAACTTCCTGCTGCATCATCCCAAAGAAGAAAAGCAAAGAGCATGTAGGAGGGGGAAGCCAGTCCTTTTATAAGAAACCTACTCCCATGATAGTGTACCCACTCCCTTGATGACTGCATTAATCCATTCACGAGGGAAGACCCATCTCCCATAAAGGTCCCACCTCCCAACACTGCTGCATTTTGGATCAAGTTTCTAACACACAAACTTTGGGAGACACATTCAAACCATGGCAGTAGGCAACAACTACCTTAAACCAAATTTTCCTAGCTGGTGATTTAAATCAATCTCATCCAAATTTCCCTTTTAAGGATGGCACTGTGATTTAAGAATGAATAGTAAAGGCTAGGCACAATGGCTCACGCCTGTAATCCCAGCACTTTGGGAGGCCGAGGCGGGTGGATCACGAGGTCAAGAGATCGAGACCATCCTGGCTAACACGGTGAAACCCTGTCCCCACTAAAAACACAAAAAATTAGCCGGACACAGTGGCAGGCACCTGTAGTCGCAGCTACTCAGGAGGCTGAGGCAGCAGAATGGCATGAATCCGGGAGGCGGAGCTTGCAGTGAGCTGGAGCACCACTGCACTCCAGCCTGGGCGACAGAGTGAGACTCCGTCTCAAAAAAAAAAAAGAAAAAGAATGAATAGTAGAACATCACTGGTACTTACATATTTGTTCACAACTAACTTTTCAAAGACATCTTTAAAAATGTTTTATAGCAGTCAACTATATGTTAGGTAGTTTGGATCAAGATGTAGGTAAAGAAGGTCCAATAATATGTTAATCCACAGAAGACTTAGATAGGATGTATAACATTCACCATCATCAAATCAAATTGCAATTATGAGATGCCATGACAAGTTTCATAGTTCTGATTGTTGACTCTAAGTAACAGTTTAACGAAATATTGTATCCAATTTCAACTTAACAACTCTGCTATTAAGAAAAATCCATTTTCATAATGCAAAGACATTATCCCTTATAAAAATTGTAATGATCTAGGGCCTGGCAATGTGGCTCACTCCCATAATCCTAGTGCTTTGGAAGGTCAAAGCCAGAGGATTGCTTGAGATCCAGAGTTTGAGGCCAACTTGGTCAACATAGTGAGACTCTATCTCAACAAAAAATAAAGAATAAAAATTTAGCCAAGCCTGGTGGCGAACACTTGCAGTACTAGCTACTTAAGAGGCTGAGGTGGGAGGATCACTGGAGCCCAGGAGATCAAGGTTGGAGTGAGCTATGATCACATCCCTGCACTCCAGCCTGAGCAACAAACTGAGACCCTGTCTATAAAAAAAAAAAAAAAAAAATTACAAATTAAAAGAAAAGAAATACAGCTGCTCTGCCTACAGAGTAGCCATTCTTTATTCCTTTATTTTCTTAATAAACTGCTTTCACTTTTAGAAAATAAAATTTTCTAAGGATAAGATAAATATTTATTTTTTAAAACGGGGGGGAAAATAAAAAACAAGAAAAATCTGTATCAGTGTTTAAAAGAGAAAATATTCTTAGAAACTAAATTTTATAAATATAAAACATTAAAAATTATTAAACGTTCTTGATAAAATTTCAGACAGGACTTGGTGTCTTTCTTATAATAATCATTCACACAGTGTTATAAGGAAAGGCATCTTTTAGTCCCTACAAACTACTGAGACCTTTCCAGTTTATATTGGGTCTTCCTAAATCAGTAGATAAATAAAATGAATGGGCCAATTTGTGACATTATAAGACAAATTCTACGATTTTAATGTTCTAGGAATTTCCAGAACTATAATTAGCTGTTATTTTAAAAGGGTTTTTCAGAATTACCTGATTTTGCATTTTTTTCTCAAAAGTATAAACAAACTCTCCCTCATTATTAAGCTCATTAATTCCTGCTTGAGCATTCCTTTCTTTCCTGTTTTGTTTTTCCCAATTTATAAACACCCTTTACCTTGTTTTACCATTATTGTACTTACTGTTCTTGCTTTGTGCTTTATAAATGTATACTTTGTGTCCTATCTGTCTGTCTGTCTGTCTATCCATCCATCCACCCATCCATCCATCCATCCATCCATCCATCCATCCATCCATCCATCCATCCATCCATCCATCCATCTAAATACTATTACTTTTGCACATAGGTTATTTTCTCGTGTGAAAAAGCACTTAGGTTACTTAGCACAAGCTAAAACACTCGTCATGCACTGTGCAATCACAATGGATTAATACATAAGTCCTAATTTAAATGTTAGTAAATCCTTTTTCCTCTCTCTCTCCACAAATTTTTTAAAGCCACTTGGAAAAAAGACAGCTAATGAAACCATCACTAAAATAAACTTAATTAAGGCCTAGGAATTGTCTGTGAAGATAATTAAATATAATTCTAAATAGATGAAATGCTGAGGTGGGAAACTAAGAAACGAAGAGAGAGGGAGAAAAGAAGGGATCAATCTTTTACTAATGAGATTTCTGGGCTGATCAGGGAAAAACAGTGTACAGAAAATTATTTTAGTTCTCTCTCACTGTTTTCTAGGAATGTTTAAACAACAGTATATCACTTGATCTCAAACTCTCTTGTTCATCATTAATGATTATGGATTACTAAAGAAATGAGGATAGTGTGTGGTTAAGAGGCAGGTGACAGTCAGTCCATTTGAATTAGAAGCCTAACTCTGTCATTTATTAGCTCTATGACCATAAGTCTAAGCACCTTCATCTCTTCATCTATATTAATAGGATAATAAAAGCACTTATTTCATCAGGTTATTAAATGCGATAATATATGTCAAAGGTTTAGCAAAATTCCTGATACCGAAAAAATACATTTAAAATGTTAGATGCTTATCTTTTTTTTTTTTTTTTAAACGGAGTCTCACTTTGTTACCCAGGCTGGAGTGCAATGGCATGATCTTGGCTCACTGCAACCTCTGCCTCCTGGGTTCAAGCGATTCTCTTGCCTCAGCCTCCCAAGTAGCTGGGATTACAGGCACGCACCACTACGCCCAGCTAATTTTTGTATTTTTAGTAGAGATGGGGTTTCATCATGTTGGTCAGGCTGGTCTCAAACTCCTGATCTCAGGTGATTCCCCCGCCTTGGCCTCCCAAAGTGCTGAGATTACAGGCGTAAGCCACCACGCCCAGGTCGACGCTTATCTTTTTACATCCATTGTGAGTAAAGCATTTTGTTCATAACCCATGTAGACTCAATCACATTATTTCTCTACTTGAAACTCTACATTGGCATCCCACTGCCCCTAGAATTAACTGCATACTCAAAGCCCTCTCATAATCATCTCTCATCATTATTTATCTTCTATTCTAAACCAAGCCCCACTAGACTTCAGTCCCTCAAATTGTACCACACATACCTTGATGCCTCCACACCTTTCTATTTGAAGTTCATTTTGCATGATCATTCCTCCCCCTCTCTTCCTTCAAAATGTAAACATCACTTCATCTGAGAACTTTTCCCTGACACAGGGACTAGTTAAGATCAACCAGCTTGAAGTTTATGGAGGGAAATCTCTCTCGACCAGAAGGTGTCAAGACTGAAAATGAAAGCCAAGATGCTTAGACTGACCTGTGAGAAGTATAAAAACAGCCTCAGACTGCTTATCTCTAAACTGCTTGTTATTAGCTGTAAGTGCACTTGTAGTTTAAGCCAGAAATGACAAATGACAACTCTTGAGCCAAATCCAGCCAGATACCCATTTTTATAAACAGTTTTACTGAAATACGGTCTGCCTGTTAGCTTACTATTACCTATAGTAGTCAAGTTCAGTAGTTGCAACAGAGACCAAACGATTCAGAAAGCCTAAATTATTTACTATCTAGCCCAAGCTTGTCCAACTTGCAGCCCGTGGGCCACATGCAGCCCAGGACAGCTTTGAATGTTGCCCAACACAAATTCATAAACTTTCTTAAAACATTATGAGATTTTTGTGATTTTATTTTATTATTTATTTATTTGCTCATCAGCTATCATTAGAGTAGTTCATATGTGGCCCAAAACAATTCTTCTTCTTCCAATGTGGCCCAGGGAAGCCAAAAGATTGGATACCCCTAATCTAGCCCTTTACAAAAGTTTGCTGACCCTTGGTTTAATTTAAGCTACTGTTAGTTAGGTTTTGTTAAAGCCAAAGCATCGTAACTGGTACAGTTTTACTTTTTACTTTTCCTACTGGAAAAATTCATCTGACTTTACTATAATCATTTGCATACCTTCCCTTCTACACGTTTATATTCCCACCTGTGTGAAAGCTTCAAGCAGTACTGGCACTAACATTTATATCCTTATTACCTAACATAGTACCTGAGAAGTAGAAGGCATTTAAATATTGTTGACTGAACAAGTAAACAGATGAATGAATGTGCATATTTGATAATCAATATTTAAATATTAAATATTTAATAAAAATTAACATGTACATTAGGTGCTCTGGGTGATACAAAAGATTCTAAGTCCAGAATGGCTTGAAAATCAGGGTTAGGAAATATAAGAATCTGTGTGCACCTCAGCACTAAGCAGGGGAAAGGGCACCCTAACACAACACTACCCTCTACTATGGCCCACTAAAACCATAATGCAGACTAGCTACAGTTTTTTGGCATCAGTCCCCGGTGCCCTTTTATTTTGCACCGCTTATTTTGACTTTGTTCATTGCCTTTGTTGAGATTAATGTTAAGAAATAACAGCAAATACAACACTATCATCTTATAAACTTGCCATCCAGGAATTGGTCCACTTGAACACAATCAACTACGAGTGAGAGATGAGTCTAACCTGTTAAGTTGCCTTAGATATTCAAGATTAATGTTACCATATGAGAACCTTTTTTAACACAATCTAACCTTCCTGTTTTATTCACTCTCTCATATCTCTTACCTTTAAAATCCCCCATATAATATTTTACATAATATAAATGTTATGCAACTACACAAGTATTATTCTAAAAAAGTAAAATTTGGTGAGGTGGAAGGCAAAAATTTAATGACCAGTAAAAATCATAGCTTTCTTCCATAGCCATGTAATTTTTAAAAACAAAACCAAAAGAAGAAAAAATTTTAAAAGGAATCAGAAGCAAGGCAGTTTCTTGATTGAAAAGTTGTATTCATTAAGCATACTTTCCAGACTCAGAACCCTACTGTATGTAAATTCTCCCTTCGAATTTATCATCCTATTGACTTTCTCCCGTTACCAAGAGATTTCCCCCAAACGCTTTCTGCCTTCATTCCATTATACCAGTGCTAGCTAGCTCAGCCTCCCCACCCTTACAGACAGGTATCTAACTTCTAACTCCTCTCCTGTAACATTTCACAATCCTTAAAACTACAAGAGGACAGAACTCAGAATTTTACAGGAACATAATTGATCACTGTACATTAATGGTTGTGGGATGATCAGGCGAACAAAAGTCACATAATAATAATGTTATCCTCTTCCAAACTCTAGCACAAATTTAACATTTAAAGAATACTTAAAAGCCAACAATCTAGGCAGATTTATGTAACATCACTATAAATTTGGAAATAAAAAATAAACAAACGACTGTGAAAATGAAAGGAATGAGGAAGGAATTCCCTATCTTTTAATAAACTTAATAATTATAGAATCAAGATGTCAGGATGCTATAACTACAATCCTAGTAAACTGTTAAACATGGAAAACTAATACATTAAAGATAAACACATTTATATTGAAGTGTTAAATATATTCACACAAGACATTGAAAGACTGACAAAAGAGGATAAATTCCAACATTAGATTCTACTTCTTAGAATAAAAGACCTCAATTATCATTTTGAATAAAACGAACAAGATGCTGTGAATTTACTCTGTTAAAATAAGATTGTTTGATTTTAATGTTTTCTAATTTGACAAACACTTATGAGTGGATTTCAAGTTCTGTCTCTAAATGGACAAAACTAGAATCTCATTGTTTTAATAATAACAATTCTATGAAAAACAAAATCCAGACCTTATAAGCAGACACACTCACTCTTACACACACATACACCCTAATATTGCCCAAGCTCCCATTCCATATTTCAAAAAGGCTTAAACAATAGTAAATCACATGGTCTCCTCCTTCTGTTTCAACTTTATACTTTTCCCCTAACAGCTTTACAATAAGGAAATAAACATTTTTAATCACTAAGTAGTCTTCAAATTTTAAGTTCATACTCAGAACAAAGGAAACAGAATATGAAACTTTCCTACAGAGTTAGGCAAATTTTCCTCTACTAACATACTAAACTTTGATATTGCTATTTATATTGATTCCAATATTGTTATATTATTATTAAATAAAAATAGAAATGAAAATGTACCACAGTAACAATCTGAGATAACTATTTTGATTTATCCTTTCTTCTTTCTCTACTGTATTCTCTCTTTTTGTTCCATTTTCTTCTACTCTTATAGCAACTGAGTCACAAGAAAAACTTCAGAGAACAAAAATGTAGTTTGAACATCACCATGGAATCACCAAGTCCTTACCAGATAAGATTTGCTTCAACTTACCCACGTTTGATGTTATGTAATTCCTTGTCCTTCCCTTTGTCCTTCTCCTTTTCTCTTTTCTCTTTATCTCTGCCTTTACGTCGTTCTCTATCCCGAGACCGACTACGTGTTCTTCTGTGACTGGACCTTTCACTGCTATGACTGTGAGAACGGAGACGAGGTCTTGACCTGGACCTACGGTAAGCAGATTTTGTTAAATAAACTTACTGTATAATTTATATTATGAAAAGTAAATACTCTTTTAAATTATCTGAAAAAAACTACTTAGTTTTAGTTGTGGACTCAGAATTAAATAATCATGTGAAGCAAGCACCTGAATATGATTCTTTATGAGTAAATGCTCTCACTTGAAATAATATGCGGGAAATATATATGCCAACTTTATAGGAAATAATGATGCAGTTAAAAAGTGTTTGCCTTAAAGGTTCAAAATCTAGTCTTAATTATTCACGTCTCCTCAAATAATGTATCTAATTTAATCTACAAGAATAGGGCTTTCCTTTTCTCTACAATCGTTGCTTCCATATCTATTCAAGCTTATTTCTTATCTCTAATTGTTCCAATATAAATATTGATCCACTCCAATCCAGCTATTCTTTGTATTAAATGCATTATGATACAATACTAAGAAGTAATTATTTCAGGTTCTGGTTACAGTATTGATTTAAAACAAACAAACAAACAAACTCTACCAGACTGACAATCCTACAGATAATTTTTAAAAACAACCTAGGTTGACCCTTGAACAACATGGGTTTCAACTGCATGGATCCACTTACAGGTGGATTTTCTTCTATCTCTGCCACCACTGAGACAGCAAGGCAAACCCTTCCTCTGCCTCTTCCTCCTGAGCCTATTCCACATGAAGATGAGGATGACAACCTTTATGATGATCCACTTCCATTTAGTGAATATTAAATATATTTTATCTTCATCCAGGGTGTGGTGGCTCATGCCTGTAATCCCAGCACTTTGGGAGGCCAAGGCAGGTAGATCACTTGAGGGCAGGAGATCGAGACCAGCCTGGCCAACACAGTGAAACCTCGCCTCTACTAAAAATACAAAAATTAGCTGGGCGTGGTGG
>NW_012118265.1:11836804-11856591 GCF_000951035.1 Colobus angolensis palliatus | reverse complement strand
TGATTTTCCTGCTAAACAAAACAATAAACAAACAAAAGTATGTTTTTCAGAGGAAAATAACAGAGTTTTCATAATACTCACTTTGTCCAGGATAAAAACCCAAAATTCCTAGATAAATGAAGAAACACAAAAAATGTGTTCTCTTCTTAAAAGACAGTATATGAAAAGCAACTGAGATTACACTAGATGTTAAAATTAACAGATAAGGATTTTAAAGCAGTAAGTTTAACTAGGCTAATAATGAATATAAAATTAAGCAATCTCAGTAGGAATATCAGAACATGAAAAAAAAAATTCTATAACTGAAAAACACAGTCTCTGAAATTAAAATTATGCTGGATGAGATTAAAAGCACACTGATAATAACAGAGGAAAGAATCTGTATACATGCAAATAAATCAATCAAAATTACCCATTATGAAGAACTAAGAGGAAAAAAGATTGTTAACAAGAAAGACCCTCAGGGATCTGTGTGACAAGAGTCAAATGCCTAACAAGCTTATTTAAACCCAGAAATAGAGAAAACAGAGGATGAAGCAGAAAACATTTTTTCAGTGGTGAGCAAAAAATTTTCCAAAGTTAATAAAAGAAAAATTTACAGATTCTTTATTAGAAGTTCAACAAACCAAGTAAGATAAATATTAGGAAGACCATGATTAGAAATACTATAGTCAAACTGAAAAACACTAAAGGTGTAGAGAAATCTTGAAAGAATTCAGAGGAAAAACAACACATTACATACAGGTGAACAATGATACCAACTATTGCCACTGACTTCTTATCAAAAACAACGGAAATCAGAAGACAGTGGAATGAAATTCTTAACATGGTGAAAGAAAACAAAAGGTCAACCTAGAATTTTATACCCAGCAAAAATATCCCTCAAAAATGAAAGTAAAACAAGGACATTTTTTAGACAAAGGAAAAGTAAACAAATATCAACAGAAGACTTGCATTACAATAAATACTAAAGAAAGTTCTTCAGGCCGAAAAGGAATGATAACAGATGAAAACATGGATCTTTAGGAAGGAATGAAGACTACCAGAAAGTAAATAAATAGGTAAGTATCAAAAACTGTTTATTTCCCTTAATTTATTTAAAACACATATAAGTGCTCAAAGTAAAAATAATAGTATTTTACTCTAAGGTTTATAATGAAGGTAGACATAATACAAATAATCTCTGTAGAATAAAGCATGGGGCAGGTAAATAAACCTATACTGTTAAAAGGTTTCTATATTTCACATTAAATGGTGAAATAATAATTCTAAGTACACTGAAATGTTAAGAGCATACACTGTAATCCTTAGAGCAACTACTAAAAAAAGAAGAAAATAAGTATGCTAAAAAGTCAATAGATTAATTTTAAAGGAATTATTAAAAATATGCATTAATCCAAAAGGAAGCTGGAAAGGAAGTAAAAAGAAAAAAAGAAGGCAAATACATAAAATAATAAAATGACAGACTAATTATATCATAAGTACAGTAGATATTAATAAACAAAATATTGTAAAAAGGCTGTTTGTCAAAGGTATAAAAAGCAATCCTGTATGCCATCTAGAAGAACGACTATATGCTATCTACAAAATACGTACTTTAAATAAGCAGACACAGATAGGTTAAAAGTAAATGTCTAGGCCAGGCGCAGTGGCTCACGCCTGTAATCCCAGCACTTTGGGAGGCCAAAGTGAGCGGATCACGAGGTCACGAGATTGAGACCATCCTGGCCAGCATGGTGAAACCCCATCTCTATTAAAAAATACAAAAAATTAGCTGGGCCTGGTGGCGAGCACCTGTAGTCCCAGCTACTCAGGAGGCTGAGGCAGGAGAATGGCATGAAACCGGGAGGTGGAGCTTGCAGTGAGCCAAGATAGTGCCACTGCACTCCAGCCTGGGCGGCGAGAGAGACTCTGTCTCAAAAACAAAACAAAACAAAAAAGTAAATGGCTAAAAATATATACATCATATAAACAGCAAGTACAGGAAAGCTGAAGTTAATGTATTAATATCACCTAAACTAGACTTCAGAAACTAAGAGTATCACCCAAAATAAAAATGGATACTTCATGATAATCAAAGGATCAACTCCTAGGTAGAAATCATGCAGAACATGTTTATCTGACTGAAACAGAATTAAATTAGAATTTAACAATAAGACATACAGAAAAACTCCAGATATATGGAAACCAAATAATACACTTTCAAATAATCCATGAGTCAAGTAAGAAAGCACAAAGGAAATTTAAAAGTATTTTGAACTGAATGAAAATAAAAAATACAACATATGAGAATTTGTGGGATGCAGCTAAAGGAATGTTTAGGGAGACATTTATAGTTTTAAATGTTTATATTAGAAAAGAAGAAATATCTAAAATCGATTACCTAAGGTTTCACTTTAAGAAGCTACAAAAAGAAGAGCAAAGCACTATAAATCAAAGTAGCTGGAAGAAAGGAAACACTAAAGAGAAAAATCAATGGAAGGAAAAACTAAAAAAGCCAAAATCTGGTACCCTGAGAATATCAATAAAATTAATGTCTCAGCTAAAGTGATCAAATGAAAGAAAAAGAGCTAACCAATACAAATTACCGAAGAATAAAGAATGTGGATGATGGAGACATCACATGAACTCATCCTAGATACTTAGAATATATATTAGTCCATTTTCACTCTGCTGAAAGACTTGGAAATTTACAAAAGAAAGAGATTTATTGGACCTACAGTTCCACATGCTGGGGAGGCCTCAAAATCATGGTGGAAGGCAAGGAGTAGCAAGTGACATCTTATGTGGATGGCAGCAGGCAAAGAAAGAGCTTGGGCTAGAAACTCCCATTTTTAAAACCAACAGATCTTATGAGACCCATTCACCATCACGAGAACAGCACGGGAAAGACCCGGCCCCATGATTCAGTCATCTCCCACGGGGTCTCTCCCACAACACATGGAAATTATGGGAGCTACAATTTGAGATTTGGGTGGGGACACAGAGCCAAACTGTATCATGATATATGTAAGTCTTTAAGAGAACTACATGGGTTTCAGCAGCAGTAACATTTGTCCTTGTCCATCTCTAATGGGTTCACTTAATAAATAAAGAAGAATATTGGATCAGAAACCCGCAAACTTTCTTAATGTGATTTTAAGAAATTTCTTCCTTTTCTTCCTTCCTTCCTCCTTTCCTTTCCTTTTTCTTTTCTTCTTTCCTTTCCTTTCTACATTTCTTCATTCCTTTATTTATTTATTTGAGACAAGGTCTAACTCTGTCACCCAGGTTGGAGTGCAGCAGCATGATCATATCTTACACAACCTCAAATTCCCTGACTCAAAAGACCCTCCCGCATCAGCCTCCCAAGTAGCTGGGACTACATATGCGTGCCACCATGCTCAGCTAATTTTGTGTGTGTGTGTGTGTGTGTGTCTATACAGATGGGGTATATTTTGCCCAGGCTGGTCTTAAACTCCTAGCTTCAAGTGATCTTCCCATGTCAGCCTCCCAAAGTTCTGGGATTATAGGCATGAGCTACTACATCAACCTGCAGTTATAATATTTATTGCTGCTAATGTTAACATAGATTTAATTATTTTATTGTCCTAATTTACAAATACGAAATTTCTACCATTTGTTCTATAAGTTTCTTTGACTATTCCTTAATTTTGACACGAGTATCTTTCTGTATCAAAATTTTATCATCACAACTTACTGTCCCCACAGATATTACCTGATTCCTTTCTGATTAAATTTTCTATTATGTGTAAATATGTGGAAATTTTAACAGATTACTAAAATCTTTGAGTAATAATCAGTCAAATTTTTAAGTTTTCTGATAAAAAAAAGCAATAACAATGTAAACGGAAGGCAGCCTTTTTTTGTGATAACCTCAGCCACTATAAATACATTATATGCATATAGACATACAGAATATTTTCATTATTTGGTTCCATATTATTTAGGACCAAAATATGATTCTGGCAATTAACTGTGAAAATACAGAGTAACAAAAGACAGGCGAGTTAAACATTAATACAATTCTAAGGCTTATTTTTAAACTAAATCTGTAACAAAAGCTCATTTCTTATTCATTTGCCTCTTTTTATTAAAAAAATACATATACTGTTGGACAAAATATACACTATTTTGGCTCCAGATGAGGTGGATTTTGGTAAAATCATGTTTTTACTGTACCTTTAAAATTAAATGTATCTGTTACTAATATGCTCAATGTTACATACGTATTCAGATTTAGAAGATAAAGAAATCCTCAAATAATAGTGCCCTTGAACAAGCTATTTCCTCTCTGAGCTTCTGTTTCCTTATGTGCAAAATGACAGTAATATTTACCTTACCATGAGAATGAAATATTACCTGAGTTGTGAAATAACACAAGAGATTTGGGAAAAGGAGGCAGGCACTAGGAAAGAAGTTAACTGAGGGAGGTACTAATTTGAGTGAATTTGTAAAATGTGAATCAGAAGCATATGAAGTATGTTTCCCTCACACCATAGCATTCTGATTTTGACAGACCTTTAAAATCTCAAGGCTGGCATAAGAATCGCTCAAGGTTCAATGTATGTCTTTTATATAGGAAAGTGAATAATAATAATCTGAAGGACTAAAATCCTTGTCTTCACAGATAACCCTCGGCAGCCAAATACATGATCTTCAGCGGTCTGCTATTAACAGGAAGACCATATCACCTATCATCTAAGTCTTGAAGCCTTTGGAGGATAAAAGGAAATATCTGGGGGATATATAGGTCTTGAAGAAGGTACTGTAACATGAAGACAACAGGGCTTAATTGGCACTGTCCCAGAGGAAGCAGAGTCTGATCACATTTCTATCACCATTATAGAAAAATGGGATACTGCAATTAGCAGTGAGGTCTTCTATCAAGTACTATCTACCCAACCCTCCCTAGCACCTTATTTCCCAATCTTCTACTTCTCCCAACTTACCAATTAATTAAGCAAGCTCAGTTATCTCCAAACCCTTCTCACAGTTTTCCCTAACACAAAGACTCTACTATAGAAACATATGCCTGCCATTTTCCAAACTAATTGTGCTCATTATTTACCCTACATCTTCATACAAGCAATTCGTGTCTTGAAAATTCTGGTATATTCTATAAATGTTGCTGGTGTGGCTCAATAAACTGTGATAGCAATAGCAGATCTGTAAGTCAAGTCACATGATGTTAAATTCAAAGAAAGTAGTAAGTTTTAAAACATCAGAGTATGCACAGTATGCATAGTATAAGCTAATGGACCTTCCCCCTGCCCTTTGTGTCTTAATGTTCATTGTTTTAATCCTCACACTGTCTGCCTCTTAATCATGCTTATAGACTGCAAGAAGCAAAAAGTGAGTCTGAAGAAAATACGTGTGAAAAAGACAGTCAATGCAAAAACAAAGAGAGAAAAAAATTTATTCAAAGCTGTTAAAAACAACCATGAAACCAAGCACAGATTGAAATAAACTAATAAGCTGCTAACTTCTTAGTTGTCGTAAGAATTGACTTTACACAATTTTGAATAAAACTCACATCCTGGACATATGAATAACTCCATTTACTTTATTAAGTAACTTTACTTACAAATTTGAATGGTCCTCATCAAGAAGAAAGTAGAAGTTCAGAGTAAAAAGATTTCCTACCCAGACCAAACAAACAAAAAGCCAAAGAAACTATATTAAAATTTAAGACTTATTTGTCCCTCATTCCTTAAATAAATATATTTCTGATAAATCACTCTAGAAGTCTCTAGAGTACCAAAGTCAATATGGAGATCTATTATAAGCAAAGAAACATTTGATAAAAAATGTGGCACTCTAGAACATCCAATATATAAGCAATAAATGGACAGCAAGATGTCCTATTATACCAGATAAATGCTTTCAATATCTACAGAATAAGAAAAGTCCCTGCAACATCTCTACATAAAATGAATTACTGCCCTAAAAAAACAATTTATCAAGTTTCTTAATTGGCTAATAAGTTCTAAACACATGTAATCAAAACAAATACCCTAATATTTTGTCTTTCAAAAGAAAACTACAATACTTCAAGTAGTCTATTCAGTTAAGTCCTACCTATAAATAAAGACTACATTTACCATAAAATAAAACAGTAATTAAAATTAAATAATTACACATTGAACAAAAATAACATGGATTCCATGTCAGGATGACATTTTGAACGTGGATACCTAATATCACTCCCTACTAAATTTCAACTAAAATGATAAAAATAAGAGGAATTTTTTTAAGGACCTACATTCTAGGAAAGACATGCGCTTTGGAAAGGAAGGTGTCCACCAGTGGCTTGGTGATAAAGAAAAACTAGGAAACAAGGTACTGAAGTTCAGAGATCTACAAAAACAAGATCATAAATGATGCCTGTAGTCTCAGCTACCTGAGAGTCTGAGGCAGGAGAATCACTTGACTCTAGGAGTTAGAAGGCTGCAGTAAGCTCAGATTGGAGTGAGCCACTGTACTCCAGCCTGCATGACTAAGCGAGACCCTATTTCTAATAAAATGAAAGAAAGAAACTCTACCTCACGATACTAAACAATAGAGTGCCATTCAAGAAGGCTTAAAGTCATATGAAATCTTCAGTCCATTTACAGTATTGTCTATTACTGCTGATCCAGGAAAATTATCAAGAATGACATAAAAAGAAAATCCAACATCCATACAAAGCAACTATAAGAAACAGAAATAATCAAAATTTTTCAAAAAATGCAAATATATCTCACCAAAAACCATGAAATAGAGAAGACTATAACATAGCACTAGAAAATGAATCAAACATAAAGAAACAAGCAAAAAAAAAAAAAAAATTCCAGGGCAAAAACAGATAAACAACAGGGAGATATGAAATGACCATTATCTGATTTTAGGAAAAAGCTCAATTTATTTAAAATAAAAATAAAATAACTAAACAAATTAAAATAAGTCAGCTCAGAAATGAATATTAAATTACAACATGCTCATATAATAAGAGACATAGATGTTAATGATGAAAAGGGCCAAGAGAAAGAAAACAAAAGTAGTAGAAAATTTCAGAAAAAAATTACAGAAAGAAGAGGCACACAATGAACAACCAACTAGTTGAGATTCCAAAAGAAAACACAAGGTAACAGATTATTACAATCATAATGCAAGAACAGTCCTGTAACTAAAGCCATCCACATGTAGAAAGGGTCCACCACAGGGAAATAAACTACCCATAATTAACCCTGAGATATATACTGATTAAGTTACTGCTCATTAAAGATAAAGGAAAAAGAATACTCTGATTAAGTCACTAACAATGACAGACAAGTTGATACCAGTCTCAACTGCATGATACACAGCAAAACAATGGCTTTAATTTTTTTTGAGAAATTCAAGAGGGAAAAAAGTATGTTGGCCATGTTACATCCCACTGGCTATGTATTCCAGCCAAGCTATCTTTCAAAAATCAAAGCCACAGAAAAACAAAAAGTAATAAAAGTAGTAATTTATGTTAGATTTATATAAGTCAAGACCATGCAACAATTTCTAGGTAAGTCACTGAAGGTATAATTAAAATAATATAAATTAGTCACCTAATAGAAAATAAAATGAAATAAAATTAGTCCAAAGAAGAAAGTAGAAAAAAATGAAAAAATGGATTGCACAAATAGAAAATGAAGAATAAGATGGTAGAATTAAATCCAAATATATCAGTAATTAATAAATATAAATGGACTAAATAATACAATCAAAAGATTGTCCAACTGAAGGCAACAAACTACAAGCAGCTTTCAAAATGAACATCTTAAGTATTAAACCAAAGAAGGGTTCAAAGTAAAGGCAGAGAAAAAAAGATCATGCACGCGCTAGCAAAAAGAAAGTAAGATGGTGAAACCATACCAATGTCAGATAAAGTAGACTTCAAAATAAAGGGTACTATTAGAGACAGTCCTTGATGATAAGGGTAGTCCCAAAAGTGTGTATTAATCTAACATTCCTGAATTTATAAATATGTAATAAAAGAGCCTCAAAATATGTAAAGCAGAAGTTGACAAAACTTAAAGGCAGAATCTTGATTGTGGATTTGTCATGTAAATTTAGAAAGTAAAGATACAGAAGATTTGAACTCATGGTTAAATTTACCTATTAACTATACTTCAAAACTTCTTAATACTCATTCTTATCAAATGTACCCATAATATTTCTTAAAATAAACTATATGGTGGGCCACAAAGGTAACCTCAACACATTTCAAATCTAGAAAGCATTCAGATTATGTTTTCTAATTATAGTACAATTAAGGAAGAAAACAATAAACAAAAGACAACTAGAAGAATCCCCAAATGTTTGGAAATTAAGTAATACATGTTTATATATCCCATGGGAAAGAAGAAATCACAATGAGAAGATCTTTAAAATATGTGAATCAAATAAAAGCTAAAATATAACACATCAAAAATTTGTAGAATATATCTAAAGCACAGCTCAGATGAAAATTTATAGAGCTATAAATGTACAAATAAGAAAAGAATAAAAGCTAAAAATAAATCATCTAAGCACCCATCTCAAAGGGAAAAAAAAACAGAAAAGTAAACTCAAAAGGTAAAAGGAAAGAAATAAAGAGAAAAGAAGCAAAAAATAATGAAACAAAAGATCAAGAAAGACCAAAGTTGATTTCTTGAAAGATTAATAAGGTTGATAAACTATTCATAGAAATTATTCTTTTAAAAAAGAAATCACAAATAAAATAATCGATATTAGATTTAAATCACCTTTTGCCCATATGGGTTAAAAGCTATGAAAATAATCTTTCTACCATAAACAACCAAAAAAGCAGATAAAATGTATGAAACAACTGATTCAGATACTACGCAACAGGCAGCCTAGGGATATGATTCCTAAAAAAGGAAATAAAGGAACCTTAGGTGTGCCTCAGTTTACTGCCTTTAGAAACTTTCCAGACCACAGAGCAGGAAGAAAGAACCTAAACAAAAGCCTGGTGGATCTGCTGAGCTAAGGACACAGACAGACTGGATCTGCTGAGCTAAGGAGACAGAGACAGACCTTCAGGTAGATCAAGGCTGCTAGGATTTGCAAAGCACTGTATCAAACAGAAGGAAGTTTGATGGAAAGAGGAATACAGAAATCTGAAGTAGCATCCCCTCAATCTTCTGATGAGTTCTAATCTATAAATACGTGAGGTGAAATCCCATGGAACCAGGGAAAAATATACTGGAAAACAGAAAAATTCCTAAATATCACACAGGGGGAGAAACAGAGTTCCCACAAGCCAGGAGACACCTTCTACCAAAGGCATTGCATAGAGTCAAGTATTAACACTGGAACAAAATTAGCCAGAAAAAATGTATCCTAGATCCATCCTAACAAAGCCTAAAAATAAGCCTTGATATTGGTAAAGTATAGCAACGTGATGAGGTTATCTCATGGCTACATGAGAGTTTATTATACTATTCTCTACTTCAGTGAATGCTTAATTTTTCTCCATTCAAAGGTTAAAAAAATTATTTGAACCTTCATTTATACATCTGTTATTTGAAACTAACCATAAAAATCACAGTGGCCAGTTTTTCAGTCCAATCCATATAAACCTACTCAGAAATTACCTGAAACCTTATACAAATACACCCACCAGCAACAACGCTATTTTGGGGGAAAAAATATAAACATTGTGAATTTTAACTAAGACAAATTAAGCAAATAGATATTTTACAGCTTTGAGTATTTACTGACCCTCATCTGTCTTAGAGAAATCTGTTCAGATCAGCATAGGTGTCAAATGTTCTAAACCGTAAAACAAGGGTCAACTGTCCTCACCAGAGGCAGAGGCTCAAGCCTCTACTTGCTGTGTAGATCCAGTGTTTGTAAAGAGGGGTTGTTTGTATATTCCTAATATGTAATTCTAGTTATATTGCTCAATTGAATAACATATCTTATCAAAATGCCAGAAACATTTATTTGGACCTATAACTCATATCAAGTTTTACTATTGAGCTATCAGAATGCAAAGCTGGTAAATAAAAATCAAAACCAATCTCCCCTTTACTATAGTAGTTAATGCTCTAAAATATGTATAATAATATGCTTGTTTAGTATATGTCTCGTTTAGCAACATGATAGGGCATAACATTTTCCCCTATTATTACCAAGGATCATCTATGTGCTAAGAAGCATGCAAGCTATATTCATGTACTTTATCTCACTCAATTCTCCAGTTTTAAACAAATAGCTGTTGTTATCAACCCTTTTGGTGTTTTGGATATTTTTTCCCTATTGGGGGACAGCTGTTTGGTTTTGTTTTTACTTTGAGAAAACTGGACTCTTAAAAGTTCAGAGGTCACAGAGTCAACGAGTGATAAAACTGAAATCGAATCTCAGGTTTGTCCACATCCTTTCAACTCCGACATACTGCCAATGAGATCTGATTGCAGTATCATTTTCAAATAAAATCTATAAAACAGAAAGATTTACACAGACTCATTTCTAAAATATTATCAAAAGATTTAACCCTATCTTATCACAAGTAGATCCATTTAACTAAATATTTTGGAACTCATGATATCAACCTTACAAATTCCCAATCATCATCTCTGGTCTCCCTATTTTTAAGATATTAAGGGCAGAATTGGGAAGAATGGGAAAAAAAGCAAAAGAGAAACACAGAAAGACAGTGCCTCCCCACTAAAAAAGCATATAACCCACCCACTATGCCAAAGGTTAAGTCATTTAGTCAAGTTCAAAGATCTTCAAAGACTTCTTAGATCCAGATAAGCCCATATGTTACCAAAATTCTGTGAAAAAGCTATTGCTTTCCAATCTGCTTCTCATGTTTAAGATATAGAACACACAGATGCTTGGCATCACTCATCAGTCTTTCTAAATTTTCACACCAGATAATCAAGGTCCACCAATAACTTTCCTATCTAAAAATCCTAGAAATGTCTTTATTCCATCAGTGCCTGGTTCCCTTGTTAAATCAGAAAGTAACCATAAAAGACCATTTAGTTACTGTACAATAAGTGTTAATTTGCTAATTTCTTCACAGGTAATCAATTAAAATGTAAAATATTGGATAAAACTAGTTGCACTAAATTTAACAGCTGCTCCATAAGCATAATTAGTTTCACAAGGGCCATATGTATTCTGAACAGAGACAGAGTTGAAACAAATAGACAGATTTTAAACAAGTTTGAGAAAATCTGCATTTAATTAGCAGGTGGGCACTACAACTGCATAACATTTTTATACATTTATATTTATGAAGTGACAGAAGATCTAAAGGCTTTTTAAAACGGCGTTTATTGTTTGAATGGGAACTGTTTTGCTGCATGCTAAAGTGATTTAAGTCCTTATAGCTCTGCTTTGAAAAAAAATCATAAATGGTGAAAGAAAACATGTGGAAAACTGTAAAACTAGAAAGAATTCTCGACAAAAAACAGATACACATACCATAACTAAAAGGAACTACACTTAATTAAATGTACACTACATCTGGAATATCAGCCTAATAAAATGTGAAACTATTAATTTTCATTGTTCTAAAGGAAATGAGGTCAGTGTCATTTAATAATTCCTCCAATTACACTGGGCTAACTCATTGGACTGTATGTTCTGGACACCATCTAATCTTAAAATGCTATATACTTCACATTATCCTTAAGTTAAACTTTTAAATAAAGGCATTTAAATTACAAAAGGGTAAAATAATAAAACCAGCAAATGAATTTTTTTAGCAGCTGGTAGCTACTAGTATTATATTTAAAACTTTATGGCTTTGAATGAGATTTTTCAGGGACACTCATAAGTCTGAGTACACATTTGTTAGTTCTTATTAACACTGAAATCATTACTTTAAATATAGGAGTAGAATGCATAATTTTTAAAAGCAAAATGATGTTTACGGCACCAATAATTTCATTAGTTGGCTATATGTATTATTATTAGTTTTTAAATGTATGAAAAACAATAGGGCTTTTGAGGGCAAAATGCTTTAAGGACTCTAAGGAGCAATAATATTTTTTGTAAAAGAAAATGATGATTTTCCAAAATAAAACTGGATAATGAAGAAATTCCTGCATTGTCCGTCTCTGCAGTGGAGAGTTAGAGAGAAGTCCTTATCAAGTAAGTAAACCAGTACCTTAAAAGTTAACTGTTTTCTCACTTAGCCAAATAAAGAGTGTGAAGCCTCCCATTTAGGTATCAAAGACACTGCACTTCAAAATTTCTTCAAATAATAAAGTCCATATGCACAAACAAATTTAAATTATTAAACATTAATATTGATTCTGGTAGCTTATTTTTGGAATTTAAGAAGTATCAACATGTTTTCTAATGTGCAAAATCTAAATCTGCACATGAACATTTTTAAGTATTTATGGAATCCATGCATCAAAAAAAGATTTAAAACAACAAATATGATTGTAAAATCAAACTCTGAAAACTATGTGCTTTGTAATCAACATTAATAAATACTTCATATTAAAAAATAAAACAAAAATACAGATCACTGTCCCTCAAAATAATTAAAAGTTTTTATATTAAAATTTGCCTTTACAGTTTATTCATATGAAATAGAAACTTATTGGGACAAAATATTAATATCTCTTAATTATAGCAAATTTTATTATTCTAAAGCTAAAAGAAAAACTTAAGATACTTGACAGCTTTATTTACTAAGAAGTATCCTTAAACATTATAAAGTTACAAGTAACTTGCTGAATGATTTCACACAACTATGTAAAACATCACTTATATGGACACACCTAATAGTTTACCAAATACATTGTTATCTGCTTGCCTTTAAATTAAGACTTCCAACTCCCTTGTTTTATACTTTTCTTCCAAATCTGGGAACAAGTTCTAAATTGTTTATGTCATTATTTTAATTGCCAAAAAAAAGGCTTTAATGGTAATGAAAGAATCTGATAAAGCAAGATGCCTTAGGCATGAAACATCTCAATGGTCACGATATTTTATAAATGAGAAACAGAACTCAGGTATACTCTGCATTATTGTGTATTGTATTGCACTGTGTTATATGCTCAGGTACAAGAGGAAAAAATACTTGAAATTGAAGCATACGTTAGTATATTTCTTGATTTGGTGTGAGTGCTTCAAAAATAATTCTAGGTTTGTTGTTGTTTTGTTTTTTTTCATAAACCATATAATAGGAAGCAGAAAAGATTTTAAAAAGAGACAGAGTCTATATCTTTGAGGTTTTGTTCCATGATGCAAGAAGAAACAAAGGCAAGCTAGTAATGAATAAGAACATCTTAGTTAACTGAAAAATCAAAAATTATACTTTTTCTTAGTTTTCTCCATAGATCTTTATCCTGCATATTTCCAGCGTGATTTAATAAAGATATTCCTAAATTCAAGTTCCAGATTCGGTATAAATAATTGATGTTATACTACTGGAAACAACACAAAGAAGAAAGTAAACTTAAAAGTGAAACCCCACCCCAATAACACCTAGCATGTATGGATTTTTATCAACAATAAGACCAAACAGCAATCTTTTTTATCTAATTTAGAGATCGTATCACTTTGTCACCCAATCTGGAATGCAGTGTCATGATCACTGCAGCTTCAAACTACATGGCTCAAGCAATCCTCCCCCATCAGCCCCCTGAGTAGCTAGGACTACAGGTGCATGCCACTATGCCCAATTAATTTTTTATTTTTGGAGAGATGGAGTCTAACTATGCTGCCTGTGTTGGTCTTGAACTCCTGGTCTCAAGCAATTCTCCTTCCTCAGCCTCCCAACATGCTGGGATTACAGGTATGAGCCACCAAATCCAACTGAAAAGGAAACTTTAGGCTCATATTCAAACTTACAAATTATTGTTTTACTTTTATTTTTATAACTCCTTTTCTTAGAGGTCCTTCCTAAAAAATGGTTTCAATATATAATCATGTCTATTTCCAGCTGATATTTTACTTTTTAAGCAAAAACATAACTTCTTAACTAAATCAATTTTACAATGAATAACCTACAAATTCACTAGAAGATCAATCTACACAAACAATACAAAGGCACTTCTTTTTTTAAACAATCACTCATTTCCATTTTTACTACTGAGTAAAGGAAAAAGAGGTTATTAAAAAAAACTTTAAAGTGTCATTTTAGTTGAACTTAGCATTGAAAAAATAATTAAATTAAAATTCAATCTATTATCTTAAAAATAATCAAAACCATTTTATTTTCCTGAAAAGTATTTTAAAATCCTCAAACTATCACCTGGAGTTTTCCTTATGGATAATTTAAATATAAGGTAAGTTTATTTTATTACCTTTATCTGGACCAATAGTATTAATTAACTTATTTATTTTTATCTCCTTTACTAACAGATTTGTAGAAAGAATTAGAAAGGGGAAGGGAAATACTGGAAGGAGTGACAATTGGCAAATTCATACAGAAGGAGAATACAGAATAAAATTTAAAATTAGATACTGGAAAAAATAAAATAAAATTAGACCTTAGAAACTATCAAATCAGAATAGTTTGGGGCCAGACAGTACTTTATAGCATTACTGTACAGCTCAGTACTGTATCATAATTAATATTCATAAAGGTCCCAAGTAATTAGCAAAAACAGAATACAACTGGAATTAAACTTCCTTTTAAAAAAACTGCTACATATGAGAAATAAAAGTTGGGATCTACCCTTGAGAGAAGAATAGTACTTAAAACGTATCAGAACAAAGGAATAATAATTATTTTATTTGAACCATTCTTTCCTTCTTTCCTTAAACACAAAGCACTCAGTCTGGGCAAAAAAGGCTTAAAAGAAAAAAGATTTCAACACAAACTCTCAAAGTATTTTCCAGTAACACTTAGCCTACAGAATTAACTCTGAGAGTTTAAGGAAACCTAAGGCTGCCCTAAGTCTATGTTTGGGCCTGAGTAAGCCAAACAGCCCAGAATGCCAAGAACTAAGACATACGGATATCTTGAAATCCTTGAAAGTTCTACCAGGCCAGTGAATTACAAAGGTATTTAAAGTAAAATTTATAATCTGGGGCCCACTCATAAGCCAATGTGAACTCCAGTTAGGGAGTTTCTCTATCACCTAAGAAAAAGTATTTGTAAAATCAGCTTGTTCATTAAATGTCACTTACCTGTTTCACATTATGAATTTAATAAATGATTTGTAGTTAACTTGAAAAATTTAGAAGGGAAACACATCAGACATCTTCCTGCCTTTTGGCCTTTGCACAGGCTCTTCCCATCATCTTAACACACTTCCCCAGACATCTAAGATTCCCTCATCTCCTTCATATCTTTGCCTAAATGTCTTCTTTTCATTAAGTTCAGTTCTATCCTGTTAAATACTGAAACCTGCCCTCTCTCCCAATCTCCAGAACTCCCAATGCTCCATAACTTGTTCTATATTTCTTTTACCCATTGTACTAGACCAAACATACTATATAATTTATTTATTATATTTGCTGTTCATTGACTATTCTCCTTGTTAGAATGTAAGCTCTACAAGAGCAGTTTCTTTTACTAATAATATTCCAGGTGCCTAGAATTGTGCCTTCACAAAAAAAGGCACTCAAATATTTGTTAAGAATAAACAAATAAATAAATTCATGTACTACTTTCTCAATTTGTGTCCTCTCTTCTAAAATCTGCACAATTATTTAATATTTTTCTTAATAAATTCACTTAAATATTTATCTGTTTTACATGTACCCAAATTATCCTAATATTAGAAATTACTGTCATTTTCTCCCCTTCCCAATAAAATAGAATACATACAACTAACAGATAAGTTACAATAAGACTATAAGGTATTTTTGTTAAAATTTACATTGCTTTGTATTTCTCACACTATGGTAATAACATCTAAGAAAACTCATAAAGGAAATTTATATAAAATGAACTATTTTTATCACTAATTTTCCAACAAAAAGCATACACATATTCTGAATTTTATGCAAAGGGAATGAGAAAGTAATCTAGTCCACAAAGGGTCATAATTTGAAGGATTTTCTTAACTCTGGGATAAATGCCATCACACCCTCTCAAATACAGACACTTTTCCAGGTGATAGATATTTCTCTCATGTGTCCAGAACTCCACGTCTAACCAAGTCTATATTATGAACATCCAAAAAGGATCCTTAGCATGCCACATTTGCCACATTCATTTTGTTCCCTTGTCCTCAGAGCCCTAATAAACATCTAGTGCTAGTACAGTTCAAGAAAAGGATTTCATAAATTTTCAGGAACAGAAACAGTTTTGCTGATCATCTAGTTCAATGATTCTCATCCCTAGCCATGTATCAGTCACCTGGGGAGCTTTTAAAACTGTACATAGGGCCAGAGGCGGCAGCTCACGCCTGTAATCCCAGCACTTTGGGAGGCCAAGGCGGGCAAATCACAAGCAGGAGTTTGAGATCAGCCTGGCCAACATAGTGAAATCCCATCTCTACTACAAATACAAAAAATTAGCCGGGCGTGGTGGTAGGTGCCTGTAATTCCAGCTACTCGGGAGGCTGAAGCAGGAGAACTGCTTGAACCTGGGATGCGGAGGTTGCAGTGAGCCGAGATGGCGCCACTGCACTCCAGCCCGGGTGACAGTGCGAGACTCCATCTCAAAAAAAAAAAAAAACCACCTCGACCTAAACCTCATACTCTATACAATAATTAAATCAAAATGAATCACACACTTCAAGATAAAATACAAACTACGAAAGTTCTAGAAAGAAAAACATATAAGAAAAAACTTTCAAATCTAGTATTTGGCAAAGAGTTCTTGGATTTGACACCAAAAGCATAGATCTGATACCATAAAAGGAAGAACTGATAAAACTGGACTTCACCAAAATTTAAAACTTTTGATCTGTAAAAGACTCTGTGAAGAGGATGAAAAGACAAGCTAAAGACTAGGAGAAAATATTTTTTAAGTAAAGAACTCTCAAACCTGAATAGTAAAAACAACAACAACAACAAACCTATTCAATTAGAAAAAAAGTACAAAACAAGTTAACAGATATTTCACCAAAGAGGATACACAGATAGCAAATAAGTACATGAAAAGTTGTTCGGCATCATTAACCATTAGAGAAATACAAATTAAAATGACAATCAGATATCATTATTCAGCTATCAGATCAGCTAAAATGAAAACAGCAATGTCAAATATTGGTGGACACAGAGAAACTGGATAGCTCATATAGTGCTATTTGGAATTTAAAACAATACAGCAACTCTGCAAAATAGTTTGGCAGTTTATTACAAAATGAAACATGTAACTACTATGACTCAGCAAGAGTACACTTGGGCATTTATTCCAAAGAAATGAAAATAATATGTTCACACAAAAACCTATACATGAATTATCACAGTAACTTTTCTTATAACAGCCAAAACTGAAAGAAACACTTTCAATGGATGAATAGTTAAATAAACTGAGGTACATCCATACCGTGAGACAGTACCTAGCAATAAGAACAAGTTACTGATATACACAACAACATAGATAAATCTCCAGGGGGTTATGGTGAGTGAAAAAAGCCAATCTCAAAGGTTACGTACTATACAATTCCATTCACAAAACGTTCTTAAATGACAAAAATTATGAAAAAGAACAGATTACTGGTTGCCTAATCGTTTCTTTCAAAGGGGGTCCAAAGGCAAAAGAAAAGTGAGTTTGCCAAAATAGGGCAATATGAGGGATTCCTGCGGTAATACTCTCTATCTTAGCTGTATCAATGCCAACATTCTGGTTGTGATACCATATTACAGTTTCGGAAAATATTATCATCAGGGAAAACAGGACAAAGAGTATATAGGATCTCTCTGTATTATTTCATCTACCTGCATGTGAATCCACAACTATCTCAAAACAAAAAGTTAAAAATATACAAATACATTATTCTCAAGGTACTGGCCAATGCAACCAGACAAGATAAAACAATAAGATATATAAAAAATGGAAATAAAATAATTTTTATTTGCAGATAGTACACTTAGAAAATCCCAGAGGGGGGAAAATTGATAACATTGAAAGAATTCAGCAAGCTTAGCAAAATAAAAACTAATATAAAAAAATCAATAGTATCTATCTGCACAATAACCAGTAAGTAAATATAACAAATGACAAAATCTCCTTTGCAACAACAACTTAAAAATAAAACATTTAGGAATAAACAAAAAAAAGTTGAAAACCTAACTTTATAGAAACTGTAAAACACCCTGAAACAAACAGAAGCAAACTGGAACAAATAGAAAGACACCGCTTCTCATTGGTTAGTCATTCTCAACTTCATCAAGGTACCAGGTTTCAATTCACAAACTTAATGTAATCCCAATAAAAATTCCAATGAGCATGTCTATGGAGCTAGAAAAGTTCAACTTAGAATTCATACAGAAAAATAAACATCCAAGAATACCCAGAAAAACAGTGGAAATCAAAGAATTCTCAAGAGCAAAAATTAATGATTAGAAAACAAACAAGAGAAAATAAACAGCTTTTTGATCAATAAGCCCAAAAGCTGATATATTGAAAAGAACTTAAAAATTGATAAATCCCTGATAAGATTAATCGGGAAAGATAGGAGATTAAAATAGCTTTAACAGGAGCAGGGAGCAGTGGCTCATGCCTGTAATCCCAGCACTTTGGGAGGCCGAGGATGGCAGATCACTTGAGGTCAGAGATCAAGACCAGTCTGGCCAACATGGTGAAACCCCATCTCTACCAAAAAATACAAAAATTAGGTGGGCATGGTGGCATGCACCTACAGTCCCAGTTACTTGTGAGGCAGAGGTGGGATAAAAGCTTGAACCTGGGAGGCGGAAGTTGCAGTGAGCTGAGATACTGAGATCCTGCCACAGCACTCCAGCCTGGGCAACAGAGTGAGACCTTGTGTTAAAACAAAAAACAAACAAACAAACAAAACCAAAACAACAACAGGAATGAAAACAGAAGATTCAAATAACTATTAAAAGACAACAGTCTACAGATAACAAAAAGATAAGTAGGTGCTAAAAACAATATCCTGCTAATAAATTTGAAACAGTAAATTGACAAACTCCTATCTGACACACACAAAAATACAAAATTTTGTCTCAATTCTCTCCTAATTTGTAGAGTCTATGAAATCCCAACAAAATCACATTTTTTGTTTTAGAAAGTCAAGATAATTCTAAAAATTATATTGATATTAAATATTGATATAAAATTATAATTGCAAACAGCCAAAATTAGTCAATATATTCTTTTTTTAAGTTCTAGGGTACATGTACACAACGTGCAGGTTTGTTACATACGTATACATGTGCCATATTGGTTTGCTGTACCCATTAACTCATCATTTACATTAGGTATTTCTCCTAATGCTATCCCTCTCCCAGCCCCCCACAACCCGACAGGCTCCAGTGTGTGATGTTCCCTGCCCTGTGTCCAACTGTTCTCATTGTTCAATTCCCACCTATGAGTGAGAACACACGGTGTTTGGTTTTCTGTCCTTGTGATAGTTTGCTCAGAATGATGGTTTCCAGCTTCATTCATGTCCCTGCAAAAGACATGAACTCATCCTTTTTTTATGACTGCATAGTATTCCATGGTGTATATGTGCCACATTTCCTTAATCCAGTCTATTATTGATGGACATTTCGGTTGGTTCCAAGTCTTTGCTATTGTGAATAGTGCCACAATAAACATACGTGTGCATGTGTTTTAATAGCAGCATGATTTATAATCCTTTGGGTATATACCCAGTAATGGGATTGCTGGGTCAAATGGTATTTCTAGTTCTAGATCCTTGAGGAAT
>NW_012118265.1:11772382-11835866 GCF_000951035.1 Colobus angolensis palliatus | reverse complement strand
GTCTTGGTAACGCGGACTCTTTTGTAGTTCCATATGAACTTTAAAGCAGTTTTTTCCAATTCTGTGAAGAAAGTCATTGGTAGCTTGATGGGGATGGCACTGAATCTATAAATTACCTTGGGCAGTATGGTCATTTTCACAACATTGATTCCTCCTATCCGTGAGCATGGAATGTTCTTCCATTTTTTTGTGTCCTATTTTATTTCACTGAGCAGTGGTTTGTAGTTCTCCTTGAAGAGGTCCTTCACATCCCTTGTAATTTGGATTCCTAGGTATTTTATTCTCTTTGTAGCAATTGTGAATGGGAATTCACTCATGATTTGGCTCTCTGTTTGTCTGTTATTGGTGTAGACAAGAGCTTAAATGACCTGATGGAGCTGAAAACCATGGCATGAGAACCTTGTGACGCATGCACAAGTTTCAATAGCTGATTTAATCAAGTGGAAGAAAGGGTGTCACTGATTGAAGATCAAATGAATGAAATAAAGCAAGAAGACAAGTTTAGAGAAAAAAGAGTGAAAAGAAATGAACAAAGCCTCCAAGAAATATGGGACTATGTGAAAAGACCAAATCTACATTAGATTGGTGTGCCAACATATTCTTATAAAAAAGAACTAGATAGAAGAATTTCCCTTATATGAGACTTAATTTAAGCACCAGTAATTAAGTAGGGCAATGTGGAATTGGTGTAAGGATAAACAGATCAATGAAAGACATAGAGAATCCATATGAACCAACCATATATGGGTGCTTGATTTAGGACAATGATAGCCCTAGAGGACAGCCAAAAAAAGGAAGGTCTTTTCAATAAGTAGTAATGGGTCAACTGGATGACCATCAAAAAAAAAAAATCATACTATAAGCACCACATATGAAAATAAATACCAGATTTAAGTATTAAAGATACAATGATGGAGTTTCTAAGAGATTTTCTTCAAGATCTTGGAAGAGACCACAATTCATTTTAAAAAACACGAAAGTACTAACCACAAAGGAAAGGCTGTTACATTAAAATTAAAGTCTCATGCATTAAGTGACACCATCATTAGAGTAAAAAGGTAAGCCAGAGAACAGAAGAAGATATTTGAAATAATATCAACAAAGAGCTTATAACCAGAATATATGAAAAAAAAAAAAACCTTAAAAACTGCCAGAAATCATTAAGTAATCAATTGCCTAATATAAAAATAGATGAGACTAAACAAGCACTTCGTAAGAGATTATCCAACTAAAACATGAAAATGTGTTCAACTTCATTAATCACCAGGGGAATAAAACTAAAACCCAAAGGGATAGTACTATACACCCATCAGAATAGCTAAAGCCTAATTAATTGACAATAGCAAATGTTGGCAGGGATGTAGAGCAAAGAGAACTCTCATACACCAATGGTAGTGATTTAAATGAGTATAAACCAGTTGGACATATACATATTCTATAATCCAGCAATTTCATTCCAAAATGTATACACAAAAGAAATGAATGCATATAGGCAAAGGACACATGTAGCAAAAAGGTTTTAGTACCATTCTTTGTAATACCAAAATGGATATAATCTAGATATCCATTGTTAAAGTAGATAAATTGTGGTATGTTTATATTATGGAATATTGTACAATGATGAATGAGAGTTACATGAAACAACATAAATAAATCTCATGAAGAAAGTTGAGCAAAATAAGTCAGACATAAAGGATTACACACTAAATGAGTGCCTTTATGTAAAGTTCAAAAACGCCAAAACTTCTAAATGGATTTAGAAGTCAGTATAATATTATCTTTGGTGAACTGGGAGATAATAATGATTGTGAGGGGTATGAGCAGGGGTTCAAGGGTATTCTTAACATTCTATTTCTTGACCTCAGTAGTATTTACACAAAAATGTTAATTCTATAATACAGTAATTCATTGAGCTGAACATTTATCACTTCTACATTTTTATCCATTATTGGTTACTTGAATAAAAAGTTTTAAATAAATAAACTTCATTTAGCTTACTTATTGGTTTGGGACTTGTCTCTCCAGAAAACTTTCCTAGGTATTAGACTCTATTTAATTTTGAAAGCTCAACTCATTAAAAAATAAATGAACCATTCACTAAGCACACTTATCAAATGCCAAGCATTAAGGCAGGTCTTCTAGTGGCTACAATCCCAATGGGGAGACAAAATGTATTATCTCGAATCTTTTTTTTAAATAACTTTGTTGAGATATATTTTACATACCATAAAAGTCATCCATTTTATATGTAAAACTCAATGACTTTTTAGTAAATTTACCAAGTTGTACGACCACAATAAATCTACTTACGAGCATTTTCATCACCCAGAGAAAATCTCTCATATTCATATACTATTAATTCCATCCCCCACCCCAACCCTAGGCAATCATTAATCTATTTTGTCTTCATAGACTGTTTTTTTCTGAATATTTTATATAAATAGAATGGTACAGTATGTGATTTCTTGAACTTGGCTTCTTTCACTTCTCATAATTTTTCAAGTCCACTCATGTCATAGCATTCATCAGTGGTTTGTTCCTTTTAATGCTGAATAATATTACACGGTAGAAATATAACACATTTTGTTTATTCGTTCATCAGTTGATGAGCATTTGTTTCCACCTTTAGGCTATTATAAATAATGCTGCTGAAAATATTCATGTGCAAGTCTTTGTGTGGATAAATGTTTTCATATATTTCTCTTGAGTAGATGGCTAAGAGTGGAATTGCTGGTTCATACAGTAAATTTTTGTTTGACTTTCTTGGTCAATTCTTAATGTATATTTTGTGATATATACACACATATCTATATGTAAAATCTGAGCAGAAAGCAAAAAATTGGGGAAGGCTTTACAGACAATACAAGACTTGAAGTTAACCTTAACGTATCAGTAAGATTTAGATCTTGATAACAACGAAGTGTGCTTTTATTAAAAATAAATACATTTCAAATTAGTTTTAAATGCAAAGCATGTACCTACTGACTTAGTTAAAAATACTGGATTCTATAGAGCTAGGAAAAGTCAACAGACACTGAAAATTGAGTTATGAGCAAATAGTCTACCTCCTCCAGCCCCACCAATTGATGATTGTTTTATAAATATATAAATAATCACAGACCCAGTCTATGTTGAAATATATGTAAATATAAGGTATATTTATATACCATATATATAAGGCACATTTATATATATTATAAACAAGGTTAACCTCAAGTCTTATATTCTCTATAAAGCCTATGATTTATAACTGATATGTGTATATGTAAATAATCATAGATATAAATCAGTGGGCAAAAATTTAATTATACAAATCAGTAGGTATTATAGATAAATTAGATGGATACATATCAACTGTAAAAACTGAAACAAGGTTCTCTTTTACAAACCCTGATATCCTAAGTCAACATCAAGTTTCTTACGAAGGGGATAAAAAAAAAATCTAGTTTCTATGCTAAGCAAATGATTAGCACAAATTTAGATGAAAAGTTTTCACAACCAATTACTGATGCAACATTTATTTCATTACTAAATTGGGCAGAGTCTAAACTTATTTAAATGTTAAGCTCGCAGAGTTAAAACAATTAACAATGAATTTTTAAATAAAGACTACTAGCTGCTTCTAATATTAAAAAGTAGATTAAGTAAACATCCTAAAAGACAATGATATGTGAGTAGCCATGTTTAATTTTAGGAACTTTTCAATGAACCAAAAAAACATTCCCTGGTGAAAATGTGAAGAAACACACGCTAGCTAACCTTTTTAACCTAGAAGGGTCAACTAAATCAATTGTCAGGATGACTGTGTAAGTTTGGAGGAGAGATGTGCTACTGACGTGTTTCTTTCCCTTTAATGTTTCAACACAGTATGTCAAAGTTGTTCTTTAAAAAATTATCTTCATAATTGTACAAAAATGAAACACTGTTTTCCTTATTCCTGTTTCCAGTTATGCACAAGAGGAAGTATATTAATGCATATCTGAGGAGCAAAGTAGAATACACATATGTGAAAAAGAGAAACATTTCATTTAATGGTAAAACTGTGAATAGTTAAAATAATTCTCCTTTACAGTTTCTAGCAGTTTGATTATAATATGTCTGGGCATGGTTTTCTTTCAGTTTATCTTGTTTGGGATTCACTGAGTTTCTTAAATCTAAAAATGTATAACTTTATCAAATTTAGAAAATTTATGGCCATTACTTCTTCACGTTTTCTACAAAATTTTTCCTTGTTCTGAAACTCTAATTACACACATATAAGAAGATATTTTGTTACTGTCTCACATGTTCCCGAGTTTTCTTTCACTGTTTGTAAATTCATTTATCATTGTTCTTCAGATTGAATTATTTCATTTATACATTTCTGTTGTTGTTGTTGTTGAAGCGACAAAGCCTTGCTCTGTTACCCAAGCTGGAGTGCAGTGGAATGACCATGGTTTGCTCATGCCTTGACCTTCCAGGATTGATGTGATCCTTCCACCTCAGCCTCTTGGGTAGCTAGGACTGCAGGCATACACCATGACACCTGGCTGAATGTTTTTTATTTTTGGTAGATACAGGGTCTGTCTATGGTGTTCAGGCTTGTCTTGAACTCCTGGCCTCAAGCAATCCTCCTGCCTGAGCCTCCCAAAGTGCTGGGATTACAGATGTGAGCCACTAGGTCATTTATCTATCTTCAGGTTTACTCCTTCCTATGTCATCTTCAGTCTGATATTGAGCCCATTCTTTGTATTTCTGTTTTAGGTATTGTATTTTTCAGTGTCAAAATTTCTAGTTGGTTCTCTTTTACAGGTTATATTTCTCTACTAAAAAGTTCTATCTTTCTATTCATTTCAGAAGGGTTTACCTTTACCCTGGAGGACACAGTTGTAATAGCTACTTTAAGGTCTTCATCTAATAGTTCCAATATCCAGTTAATCTTGGAGATGCCATCTGTTGTCTTTTCCCTTAAATATTAGTCACATTTTCCTGCTTATTGTATGCTAAGTACCTTTGGATTATATAGTGGACCTTTTGATTATCATGTTGTAAGACTGTGTATCCTAGCAAAATGCTCTGTAGACTGTTGATTTTGTTGTTTATTTGAGCAAGTAATTAACCCAGTTTGGTTTAGATCAAAAGTTCTATCTCACATTCTGTGGGTCGTAGTTCCAATATCAGTTCAGTTTCCAAAGCTTTTGTTACACTCCTTTAAATCTCTCCACTCACATTCAGTGTAAGGGTGAGTCCAGGTCTTTTGCTAGTTATACACAGAATAAGAGGATCTCTTTCTCTGGTTCTCTCCTTTCTGGGGTTACTCCTAAATTCTGGCTCCCAGGAGCAGCTTTTCCCAGATCACTGGCAAAAAAGGATGGGTTATTCTTGGAGTCTGAGCTACCTGTGCTGCCATCATGCAGTTCCACATGACTGGTGTGGTTCTTGGGGCAAAATAGTGAAAGAAAAGAGAGAGGAAAAATGAATAAGGTCTCTACATTCCATATTTGGGGCTGCCTTCAGAGGAGGGCCAGGGGAGAAAAGATGGGAAAAATGAAGAAAAATAAAAAATAATAATAGTAATAATAATTGTCCCTACACACTCTAGCTCACAGGATCTCCTTTCCCCATAGTCTAACTAGAAATATGAGGGTTTTCTCTGAGAGTTTTTGCTTCCCTTGCCCACTGGGCAATTCTACAACTGGGACTACTACTCTGAGTCAAATCCAGGACAGCAAAGAGGAAATAAAAATGAGCAACTCAGTACATATGAGACACTTCTTCAAGTTTTGAGTATCCTCCTCAGTCTACTTACTATTGTTTCCAAGCTGTAAAGTAGTTGCTTTTAGTATTCTGTCCAGCATTTTTAGTTGTATTTAGTGGGGAAAATGGCCAGTGGATTTATTCTATCTTTTCAAGCACCAAAAGTCCAAAGGACTACACAGGTATGCTTTCTTATTTAAACCCTCACATCATTCCAGAAACATACATACTATACAATAAAAACGGTAAAAGGGAGAACAAGGAAGAGCAAAAGCAAAAAGAAAAAAAAAAGGCAGACCAGAAAGAGGTTAATATATAAAAGAAGACACAAGGCCCATATATTTGCTAGAATTAAACAAAAATCTGGCTTCAAGTTTTGCAACAGCTGGCCTCAAAAGAAGCAAGGTCATAATGTTCATAGAATAAAAATAAGCCAGGTGATCAAATTAGGTACAATTAAGCCTGATCTTGATATTTTATTTTATTATTAGACCCTCCAATAAATTTCATGGGGCAATTTCCAATAACTTCCCTAAATGCCAAGAGACAGTTCCATAAAATCAATTTTAAAGAAGATCAATATAGTAAGCCCAGATAGAAGACTTGGGCTTAAATAAGGGGTTGATTTTAAACTAAAAAAGAAATACATATACTATATATGCTTAAGCATTCCAGCATAAATATTCTTCTTGGCAAAGTTTTGAAAGGTTCTACATAACAGTAAGATTATATTCTCTGACAAGTACCTAGTGGGCAACTATTTTATGTGGCCACTGTAGTACAGAGACATATATTTTAACAGTCAACGCAGAGAGGGTTAGAAGTACCCTCTTACAGAAACCGAGGATCTCAATAAAAAAGACCAAAGTCTGAACAGAATGAATAACCTAACCCATTCACTAGGTAAGCCAAGAGAAGCAGATGGGGCTAGGGCCAAGATTTCTTTCAGGATGCAATTCTGAATCTTCTCACAAAGAAAAACAGGCAATCAAAACAAAAAATAAGGCAGCAATAATTGTACTCTAGGAGAAGTTTAAAGAGAATATAATCTGTCAACTGAAGAATGATGAGGTTCATAAATTTGGAAAATAGAAAGAAGAGCTTTATTTCTCATAAAGGGTTTGCAGCATTCCAACAGGCTAGGAGATGTAGCTTCTGGTCAGAAGCCAGAAGCAAACATTTCCAAGGTGGGAAGAAGAAGATAGAGATTTATGCTGAATAAGGTAGCCAAATACACATAATCAGTAAACTATAGCAGGAGTCATTAATATTTGTGAAAGGAGAAACACGCACATGCACAATTCAGTTTCATGCCCATCCCTGGGACTCATGCTCAAAAACAGAAGGGTTAGCATAATCCTCTGAGTTTTCATCCCTCTGATGTCAAAAGGTGAAGAAGAGGACACAAAAACCCTGACTGCACATACTCTGTGGTTGGTGGTCTCTTACTGAAAGAAATGCTAGTTGGTTGTTTTGTGAAAACCACAAAAGGGAAGGGCAGCATCATGCTGATATTAGGGGTGGAGGGAGTCTTTCCAAAGGGCTGGTTTCTACTTAACTCTTAGGGAAGGAAATCTAATGGCTGTTATTATAGGGAGAGGGAATAACGAGGTGGGTTCAACCTCCCATCTGATCTTGTGAAGGCTGGCACTCACTTTTCAAGGCTTCTCTGGGGTCCCCTTGGCCAAAACGGGGATCTGTTCGGTTGGTTGGGGGGCTTAAAATTTCATTTTAATTTCTCAAACCAAAAGCAACCTTAGCTGTACAAGAAATCCAATCCAATACCCCAAAATTGTTTTGAGCAACGTTAACTATTTGTTATATCCTCCAACATTAACTAATAAAATGGTTACTAGTTCTACAGCCAAGAAACCAAGCACCATTATTATCTAGATAATCCCTGAGGCACTTGTACCAAAAATTATAACCAAAATTGCAAAAATTATAATCTTAACGAATAGTAACAAAATAAACCCTTCTCAACTATGTCCACCATCTTAATAAAATAGAATTTATAACAAAAACTTTACCAAAGTGTTTTTTTAAAAAATCTATAAATAAAAAGAATGAAAATCACTGAGATGTTTTAATATGTCAAAATGAGAGTGACTAATCACATGGAAAAATCACTCTAGTTCTCCTATTGATACGTACGCTTCAATGTGACATCAGTTAATTTTTGTTGCATAATAAACTGTCTCAAAACTTTAAACCATAAAACAACATTTATTATTTCACACAATTCTCTAGATCAACTGGAGGTTCATCCAGGCTTAGTGGGCATGACTAATCCTTGTGGTTAGCCAGATCAGCTGAGCCATCTGATGGTGGAGAAGCTAAATGATCAAGGGCAGTAATAGTCAACAAATTTTTCCTTAAAGGGCTAGATAATAAAAATGTTAGGCTTGCAGTGGAGAGCAGGAGGATGAGGTCTCTGTAGCAATTACCCAACACTGCTATTGTAGAGGAAAGCCACAGACAATAAACAAATTAGTGTAGCTGTGTTTCAATAAAATTTCTTTTATAAAAACAGACAGTAAAACAGTTAATCTGACTTTGCTAAATCCAGGTCTACGATACCCTCCCTCACTCACAAGTCTGATGGTACGTAGACTGACTGTTTTTAGGGGACTCAGCTAGAATGTCACGCCTTTGCTCCCTAGTTTCTTGCCTTCAAGGAGGCTAACCAGAGGTTATTGACATAGTTGTACCACAGCTCCAAAAAACAGCAAGTGAAGCCAAGCCCCAATGTGCATGGCTGTCTTGATTATGCCCATATGCTTGAAGAAACTGAAGTAGACAGGAATCCTAGAGTAACATCTTCCCTCTAGTTATAACTAGCACATATTAATACATCTAATTATTTCCCAGTGTAGTTAAATATAGAGATGAAGGCCAACAAAATAACTTAAAATACTGCCCCATTTTTCTAGAACACTGCCCCATTTTCTAGCAACATTTTCATACTTTCTGCACAAACTTATGAAACATAAAAAGGATTTGCTTGAGTGAAATATTAACATTTTGCCTATTTAAGTTCAGCAATAAGTGCCTTACAACCACAATTCCCTAAAATAACCATCTAAAGGTAGATTTAGAAAATATAGCTGGGCACAGTGGTTCATGCCTGTAATCCCAGCCCTTTGGGAGGCCAAGGTGGGCAGATCACTTGAGCCCAGGAGTTTGAGACCAGCCTAGGCAACATGGTGAAACCCCATTTCTACAAAATATACAATAATTAGCTCGGTGTGGTGGCAGTCCCTGTGGTTCCAGCTACTCCGGAAGCTGAGGTGGGAGAATCCCTACAGCCTGAGAGGCAGAGGTTGCAGTGAGCCAAGATCATACCACTGCACTCCAGCTTGGGTGACAGAGTGAGACCCCATCTCAAAAAAGAAAAGAAAAAGAGAGAGAAAGAAGAAAATATTCCACCACACAAAAAAAACAGATCTTAATCCAAAATCTAAAATTTAAAATCCAATTCACAGCCTCAAAGGATAAAACAATTGTGACAACTTGATCGATGTACAGAATGTATATTTCTGACTACGAAAAAAAGGGAATTGTATCCTAACCACTAAGCTGTTATTTTTCTTTTATTCTAAGCTTTAAAAACAAGACTAGCATTTCCCAATAATCAAAGACCAAAAGAAAAAAAAAACCTATTATGATACAATCTAAGTTTGGAGAAGTTCAGGTATTTATTATAATCAAGCAATCCATGTATTAGTTTCATGTTTCCTCTTTCTCTTAAAATATGTGTTCAAAATACTCAAAAGGTATTAACAAAAAGCAAAAGGAAGTTCATAATTCTAGCAGTGAACAAGTTGATTGATTTGAGAGATTAAACAGTTCAATCCATTTGCTTCTAAATTTTGAAACAATAGACTAAAGTCCACAGTAATTAAGTCAGTTCCTAAGAAATACGCACTGCCTGATTGACATTTAAGCCTCCAAATTCTTGAATAATGAAACTGTTAAGGGAACTAAATACACACATCTAGTTTCAATAAAGTTGGCAATACCTTAAAATATTCTGCATAAATAATTTTAACCTTAAGCATTAACATTAAGGAAATGATTAGAACCACATTTTTCATAACAAAAGGGCATAATTGACCGTTATTTTATTAGCCTACAATTTGCCTCACCTCTGTTTTCTTAAACCACTCTAATGGCATATATATCTTGACAACCTCCCACACATGGTTATGATTATGTGTAACAAGACAACAAGCTCATTGAAAACCTTTACAGATGCTTAGCTAATGGGATGTCACATTAAATCTGATATCATATCATTAAAAAACAAAAAACTTTATATGAATTATATTACAAAGAACGACACACTATTTAAAATTGACATTCAAAGATTTCTAAATTATTTCGATAAAAGCACTACGTTACTAATATACTTATTTAAGAAACTTTTAAAAGTAAATGTAGATATTACACAGCTTATCCCCATCACACAATTTGTCTGTTATCATGTGTCCTTGTGGGGATAGGTGCAAAAAATATGTACAGCTTTCAACATCTTAGATATAGATGCTTCTAACTACAAAACTCTGGTAAATGTCAGAATTGGATTTGACTACTTCTTACTTCCTCTCTTAATGCTTAATGACTAATTCCTTAGAGATGTCCTTAAAAGCCCTAAAATGTTGTCCTTGGGTAGAAACTTTCACCAGCAATCAATCAGGACCAAATTAGATGATTGTGTTGAAATGTACTACACTGTTTAAGCTAATAAATGAATGAAGAAAGGTAGTATATGGAAACATATGCCACTACACTGAAGTTGCTAAAAGGGTTTGTTGGAAGAATATTTTGTTTCCAGTGGAGCAAATATGGAATAAGAAGAGAGTGATAAAAGAATACCAAGTCATATGGAAATCCAAATATAGTGACAGACACAATTATTTTACTAATTGCTAATGAATACAGTCAAGTGGCTTCAAAAAGCAAAACTTCGCTTGGACTACTTCAGGTTTTGACCTCTGCACAAGAAAATGCATTTAAACTGAAGTCCACCAAAATTGATTAACGGCGCCAGCCAAGGCCAGCATGTAGTTGAAGCTTTTTCCATCTATCACATGGCCCCAAGGATAGTTAAATGAACCTTAAAATGGCTACAAACAGCTCAATGACTACACAGAGTCCTGCCAATTAGAAATAATTAGGCAGTCATTTTGGTGGTAAGTCTTTTTAAGTGCATACATAACGATGCAATGATGCTTATTAACGATCTCATATGAGCTATGCTCAAACAGCCTGAAATAATTATGCAACTATCACAAAGCCTTGCTCATCTCTGTACTTCACCTTAATGCATTTAAAAATCCACTTCATTACCTCCAGTAATTAATCCTCCATTAATTGCAGGAAAAGCTCAGTTTACCAAGCTTCATTTCTAATTATCTTATAAATAGTTATAGTTCTAATTAATGTGTTCATTAAGATGAATATCTTTCTCAAAGCCATGCTCAGAGCAAAGGTTCCGCTTATTCCCTCAAAAGCCTAACTAGCCATAAGGTGAGGCCATTTTGGTTGCATTTGCTTTTATTTTAGTATACTCAACCTCCTAATTGGCATTTAAAATCTAATTTTGAGAAACTTCAAGAAGGCTATATAGGGAGAAATAGGGACAAAAAGATATTTTCAAACTCTTTTCCAATCAATAATCTGAAAACCTTAATAGCAGAACTTTAGTGCATCTTTTTTTTATAAATATTGACTAATATGCTTAAGTACTATATCCAAGTGAATTTAAATTCCACACAGCTTTTGCCCCTTCTCTTCGATTAGAAAACAAGATAAAATATGCTATTAAAACAAATACATTTAAATTTATATTCAGTTACCTAGCTAAACTGCCACTATAAAACAATTTCTCAATGTAAATTCTCAGTCATCAAAGAGAAAACTTACACATATCCTGGGATCACCTATATTTTACATCATTTTATAAGCATAGGAACCTATGTGCTTTTTAAAAACAGAAATCTAATTCTGCACCACAAAGTATACAGCACTTAAAGGAAAAAAACACTGGCTATAATTTAAAAGCTAAAATACAATATATAATCATTCTTTTTGTAATCATAAATATTTTTATAATTTTGTAGAAGTTTAAATAAGTGTATACATAGTTTGAAAGCACAAAAAGTATTCTTAATATTTAAAAATCATTTAATTTTCTATGAATAACAAAAACAATTTATTGGGAAAATCAAGTAAAATCTTGTTTTAAAAAAAGAACAGTTATCAGTGTAATACTCCTGGCAGTTAATAATATAGCTATAGTTCGACATATGATAGATGTCTCCTGCTTCTCTGTAATTTGCGTTTGCTCATTAATCTTCCCTCCTTGTCTTTTTCCATGTAAGATAAGCCTACAGAAGTTTCATTTATGAATTAAAACAAATATATGTACATTTAACAGGCAAAATTTCAAGAAAGTTTCTTCACAGAGAATTTGTAAGTAAAATTTTGAACATAAATTTTTCTAGAGTAGACTTTTAAAATATGCTTTACAGAAAACCACTGTGGCTTGTGTTCCCACATTTAAATTTCTGATTCTAGAGACAGATTCAATAAAATTTGTTAGAAATATAGATGAAGACTCATAGTTAGGGAAGATCTCATATCTTTTATAGCAACATTCATTCATTCATGCGTTCATTCATTTATTCTTCTATGTTCTATTTACACGGTGCTGAGAATACAGTGCTGAGTAAGACAAGCACTAGCTCTGACGTAATAAAATTGAGTCTTATCCTTTTAAAGTACAATGCTCTTGCTAATTTAAAAACAACAACAACAACAACAAAAACATTGCTATAAAGGGTAGCAAAGGTAGAAACAGGTTGATGTTGGCCATAATTATCAATTATTATAATATGGATGTGTATGATGTACTCCCTGACACCCAAAGTGAAAATCTCCTACTATATCCAAAAGATCCTTGAAAGAAAACATCCTCATCCATCCGTCTTTGGAATGCTGAACCAAACACAACACGGGTACCAAGCTGTACTGTTATAACAAAAAATGCACGTAATTCAAAGACATGAATACAAACAGATCTATAAGAACAATAATTTTGCTGTACCTGTCTTCTAAATTTCAGCCTCCACAATGACACCTTAGTAGCCCAGAGCAGTGATCAAGTCTTGGCTTTGTAACACCCTAAAATGTCTACAGGAATTTCAACATGGGAATCATTAAATTCTCACCACAAAACATTAACTCACTATCATTTTTTATTTTATTTTACTTTATTTTATTTTTTATTTCAACTTTTATTAAACCAAATCCAGTAACTTTTGCAATGCCTTACTAGAGGGTTGCCTCACAACTGAACCTTCATTTCTGGCGGGGAAGAAACCACGGCTTCAGGCACACGACTGAAGTTTGGCCGTGTTCTATCATTAATGTTCCAACATCACCAGGGACACAAAGCTCAGCATGAGGACTTCTACCCAAATCTCCC
Organism: Colobus angolensis palliatus; assembly: GCF_000951035.1. Lineage (NCBI taxonomy): Eukaryota > Metazoa > Chordata > Mammalia > Primates > Cercopithecidae > Colobus > Colobus angolensis. The sequence continues at coordinate 11,822,638 of NW_012118265.1, read as the reverse complement.
TAGGACAGGTACTTCTTCAACTCTTCCACCACCTCTTGAGGCTCAGGGAATTTGAGTTTGCGTGGGGGCCCCTTCTTAATCCCAGTCCAGAGCTCCGCACTGCTGCCGTCCGGGCGCAGCAGCGTCACCTCGAAGCTGCCCTTCCAGGGCTTGGTCGGGTTCACCTTTACTGGAAGCTCTGGCGCCTCCAGGCGCAGCGCCTGACTCAGGGCCGTGGCGTTGCGCCCATAGACGCCTCAGCTCGTGCAATGCTCCATAACAACAGTTGCCTCCTCCATTCCCTCCCCGCTGTTCGCCAGCTTCTCTCGCTTCTCAGCTGCGGCAACTATCGCGGCCTCAGCCTTCCGCTTCCTACTGCGGGGAGCCATGGCACCTAGAGCCTGGCCAATAATGCCCATTTTTAAAAAATATTACTTCAGGCCACATGAGGTGACTCACCCCTGTAATCCCAGCATTTTGGGAGGCGGAGGAGGCCAGGAGTATCACTTGAAGCCAGGAGTTCTAGACCAGCCTGACCAACATGGTAAAATCCCATCTCTACTAAAAAAATAAAAATTAGCCAACTATGCTGGTGGCGCCTGTAATCCCTACTAGGGAGGTTGAGGCATGAGAATCATTCGAACCCATGAGATGAAGGTTACAGTGACCTGAGATCACCCCACTGTACTCCAGCCTGGGGGTGCAGGGTGAGATTCCATCTCAAAAAAGAAAAAAAAAATTATTTCAAGAGGAAAGGGAAAGGAGAGCAAGCGATAACAAAATAACACAATATCCAAAAGATTAGAAATTATTCTTCCTTTTTACCTGGAAGAGTTAAGGAACATCATTTCTGTTTCTCCTGAAGAGTTCAAATGTTAGAATACTTAACACCTTTTATACTCTTTTCCTTTTTACTGCCCTACTCCTCCCCACAATCAAATCTAAAGAAATAAAGTCAATGAACATCTTCAGTAATACAACAAAGCTTTCTATAATTAACCTGACTAATAGCAAAACAATAATGTTGATATCAGCCCCTCAGAGTACGTTCTCTTGTTGGTCAAAACAAATTTCCTCCAGGCCCTGTATCAATATTCTTATCCATATAAATGAACTAGAAGCAATGGTTCCTAACAGGCAATAATATCTGAAAAAAGTAAGCAATGCAAAGGCTTAGATTTTAATAAACCAAGTTAATGAATTTAAATAGTTAACACCCCTCCCAATTTGATTAGGATATAAATTGAGGTCTAAGTAAAAATGGTAATTATCCTAACTATTCCATTGAACGTTAATTATCATTACAGATACTAATGACCAAAAAAAAGGAAACCATTACATACCATTAACATGCCCTTTCCTCCCCCAGTTATTGAAAAAGATGGAAAGTATATACCAGTAGGCCCGACTAAAACAGTATATTCTTTGAAAAGACTTCTAGAGCTCAGTACAGTGTTAATTGATGTCATTTAATCTCCAGGTATTTAAGATACAAAAATCTAAACAGTATCTTTCACAGACATGATTTACTTACAGTATTTTGAGAAGCCACCCAAAACATTAAACAAAAAAGAAAGCTGTTTATCAGCTGTATTTTCTTAAAAGGTTCATCAAGATTTTGGCAGTTTCTATTATTCAGATAAAGTCATTTCTCCCACTCCCACCATAGGCAGAGCTCAGTAAATGGTTATTTCATTACTCCCTATCATGTAGCTAAACACACAAATATATTACATACAACTTTTGATGATAGCTTTTAAAAATTTTGAGCTCCCCTCTTGCCTTTTTAATTGATGAGATCCTTATTTGATTCATGAATCAATCATCTTTGAGGCATGTTTTTGTTTATAGCCACACATTTTATGTATGTATGTATGTATGTATTTACTTATTTTTGAGACAGGGTCTTCCTTTGTCACTCAAACTGGAGCGCAGTGGAGTGATCTCAGCTCACCATAACCTCTGCCTCCTGGGTTCAAGCGATTCTCCTGCCTCAGCCTCCCAAGTAGCTGGGATAACAGGCATGCGGCACTACCGCCAGCTAATTTTTGTATTTTTAGTAGAGATGGGGTTTCACCACATTGGCCAGGCTGGTCTCAAAAATTCCTGACCTCAAATGATCCACCTGCCTCGGCCTCCCAAAGTGCTAGGATTACAGGTGTGAGCCACCACACTTGGCCCCACACATTTTAAATGAATATTCTTCCTTGCCCTTGACTTTGAGCTTAGACCCATGATTTGCTTTGGCCAATGAAATGTTGGCAGAAGTGACATTTCGCAGAGGACTTAAATTTGCTTAGGAAGTTGAGCTTGTTTTCCTTTTGTCTAAGAAAAACCTGTTTTGAGTAGGGGCTGATCCAAGGAGGATGAAAGAGACAAATATAGAGTTGATCTCAACACCCAACTTAGAGACAAACCCAAGGAGCCCAGTAAAGATCAGAAGAGGCCCAGCTGACTCACAGATGTCTCTGTGAGCAATAAATATTTTTTGTGTGTGCCACTGAGTTTTGAAATGGTTTACTATGCAGCATTATTGTGGCAATAGCTGATTAATATAAAGACATTAGCACTAGAGGGTATTCAGGCTCTGAACTAGTCTTCCTGCTCTGCCAAGGGGAAAAAATAGTAAACCTAGTGAACAATAGTGAGTAAGTGCAAGAACTGTTTGAAAGCAGAAGTAGTGTGAATTCCCAGTTCTAGCTATATAAGAGCAAGTTATTTGACCTCTGTAAGTCTGTTTCTTCATCTGTTAAATGAAAGTAACATACAGACTTAGAAAGTTAAGGTGATGCTGACAATCAAATAAAGTAACCTAGGATGATAACATAATTCCACAATTCCTAGCATAGAGTAGATGCTAAAAAAAAAACTTTAGCTTCAACTGTATTTTTCTTCTTGAAGTCAAGCTTTTCTTTTTAGAAAATTTCCAACACACCATCACAAAACGTTTACTACATGCAAATAAGTAACCCCACATTTTTAAGCTAAACTTCAAAGTAAACACCCATTAAAGTAGTTTTAGAGTAGTTATTTTTATATCAGAAAAGAGCCCTTCCCTTTCCCATGGATCTTACTAATCACTTTTCTCTTTCCTGGTATAAATCTTGAATTTTCATGACAATTTATTTTTCTACAGGAAAAACAGAATTCTGTTTGTTTAATAGGCACAATTCCCCTATCTTTTCCTTCCCATATTTCTCTACACGTATTCCACCCCTTCCTCAAAAAAGGTAGCAAACAGCTAAGACATCAATACATATTTTCTCCATTTTGGAAGAAAGGGGTAGATTCATCAAATAATACTTACAAAATTTGAGTTATTCAGAAGATGTACTGTACAAATTAAAACTTAGTAGTAGAAATGTATTATAAAATTTTTAATAAGTGAATAGCTTGGGGCATTGAAGATTTCTTTAAAAAACAGAGCCTTCAGGGAAGGTCAGAGACACAGACACAATCATTCATCTTAAAAGACTTCAGGGGATGTTTTAATAACTACCTGTGGCAGGATCTCTCTCATATTCATTATAAAATTCCCAAGGCAGATTTTGCTTTCTCATTCCTACTCACAAATATACAAAATGGAGATCCCATCAAATGTAGTGTGAGTAGGTAACATTTAAATACCAGTTGTTTTATCAGTGCATTCATTACCACAGCTTGCAATAGAGAGATAAAAGCTTTATAAGACTGAAGCGATCGAACACTCACACACCCACACACGCACACCCACACACGGCATTAAGCAAAGTAACTGAAGCTATATGATATTACTTTTAAATGCTTGAGCACAAACAAAATCATGACTGAAAAATGACTAGCTCATAAGTCAAATAATGGTCTCATCAGTAATTTTTTTTTTTAATAGAGGGGAGGCTCAAAATTTTTAAAGCCCTCATCAAAAAAAGTTAAAGAACTATGGGGTGATGAAATAATCATTCAGTGAGCTCTATGGAAGGTTTTCTATTCAAAACACTCTCAAATGCAGTGGCTCTACTTCTGCTCCCTTCTATCTACAAAATGTTATTTTCATTTGAGTTCTACTGTTCTTCTCCCTGCAAAAACACCCAAAATGCACCCTAACTGGGTTTTCAGGGCTTGAATATGATACTGTCATTTGCCTTCTTTCTCTATGAAATGGGGAGAAATCATAACTCCCACAAAGTTATGCAAACAAAGGAGCAAACAAAAAATGCATGTGAAAGCATATTTTGTAAAGTGTAAAGGGCTGTACTAATAACATTCCTATAATCATCTTACTGGTTTTCATATTCTTCTGATGACTCTTATTTCAAAAGTCCCTTTGGTGAACAGCCATCACATTCTGCTCTGGAATTCTCTAGGACACTTCCAATTTGTCTCAGTGGCTACTCCTCACTTTCATAGTTTTGCAGCACATCTCAACCACTTATCTAGAACTGGTAAATTGGTTGTGAAGTTTTATCTCACATGAATCCTTCCTTTGTATCACTCTAACTTAACACAGTCAGTCTCTGAACACTAGCTTCACATAATAGAATCTCAGGCCAGGCCAGCCAAACTAGACTGTTCCTTACTGGACAAGAGAGGGTCTCTAGGCAGTTACTCTTCTATACTCAACATTCTTGGTGAGGAAATAAGAACAAAAAGTAGAAAAGACAGCATCACTTGAAAGGCTTCTGAGGCTATTTTTTTGTGAGGGAAAACATTATTTCTTTTCTTTTTTTCTTGAGACAGAGTCTCGCTCTGTTGCCAAGGCTGGAGTGTAGTGGCATGATCAAGGCTCACCGCAACCTCTACCTCCCAGGTTCAAGCAATTCTCCTGCCTCAGCCTCCCGAGTAGCTGGGATTACAGGCACAGGCCACCAGGCCTGGCAATTTTTAGTGGAGATGGGGTTTCACCATGTTGGCCAGGCTGGTCTCAAACTCCTGACCTCAAGTGATCCACCTGCCTCAGCCTCCCAAAGTGCTGGGATTACAGGCATGAGCCACTATGCCCAGCCAACAGTCCTATTTCTAAAGAGACAAAAAATACTCTAAGGCTCTGAGAAATTCTCATCCTTGTTTGTTTCTCATTTCCAGAGTTTTGCTACCCCACAGTGAAGGTGGGGAAAAAGACAATTTCAAGTAGACTACTCCAAGACAGAAAAAAATTGTGGTAGAAGAAATGCAGATAGTTCGCTGTCATAGATAAACTTGTTAGAAATGTTTAAAATAAATACCAAATAGAATATGATTTTTAAAAATATATAATCTCCCTCAGTATACACACAGTAATAGTTCCACAACTGCCAGTGCATGACCAAATCCACACATACTCAAGTCCCACAGTCAGCCCTGACACATCTACATATACGAAGTCAGCCCTCCATATACTGTGTTTTCCATCCATGTTTGAAGAAAAACTGTTGTAAGTGAACTCACATAGCTCAAACCCATGTTGTTCAAGAGTCAACTGTGTCTGAAGGCACAGCTGTAGACTTATGCACCAAGTATTAGTTAACTGCTACATGGAAAGCAAAAGTAAAATTACATATAGCACTTCATCAAGGTTCTGAATCTGTACATATTTCAAAACTCATTAATTGAACATACTATTCATAAATAGTCTACAAATTAATATTTCTGGAAGCTTATTTGAACCTGTCAGAAAATAAGCTTTTGCCTTATTTTTGTGTAAACAGTAACAGTTAAAAAAAAATCAGTAAAACCAAAGCGACAGTAATGCAAGAGGGATTGCCACTTGCTTTTTTTTTTTTTTTTTTTGAGATTTATCCATCATTCTCCTGTTGACTAACATTTAGACTGTTTTCGGTTTTGCCATTATACTGGGTGATAAATCATATCTCTACCGAAGGAATTGATACCATATAGATTTTTTTTTTTTTTTTTTGAGACGGAGTTTTGCTCTTGTCGCCCAAGGTGGGGTGCAATGGCGCGATCTCAGCTTGTCACAACCCCCACCTCCAGGGTTCAAGCGATTCTCCCACCTCAGCCTTCCGAGTAGCTGGGATTACAGGCAGGTGCCACCATCCCTGACTAATTTTGTATTTTTAGTAGAGATGGGGTTTCTCCATGTTGGTGAGGCTGGTCTCAAACTCCCGACCTCAGGTGATCCGCCCACCTCGGCCTCCCAAAGTGCTGGGATTACAGGCATAAGCCACCGCGCCCGGCCATCACTTGTTCTTAATTGTTCCTCAAGTAGTGGGAAAGACAATCTACAGAGCAGTTATGACCTTGCCAGAACCTCAGGGTCTCTGAACAGAAAGATCTAACCTGATCCAATCCAGTTCTCCCTCTGATAAGACTGATCAGAAGGCAGGGATTACTCTACAAACACCAAAGACATTTAACTGTCATAATCCCAAATTCTGAATCATGATCTCAGAAGAGGGCTTCAGCCAGATATTCCTATGTTTCTCTTCAAAAATCCTAGTTCCACTCTCTTTGCTGTGAGTCCTCAATGCAGTTGTAAGACTCAGTTTCCTCATCAGGAAATAACAATTCTAAACCTATCCCACTGAATTGCTGTAAGGATTAAATAAAAAGAATACATGTTAAACATCCTATATCAATGCCTGGCCCTAAGTATGTACTAGATTCATCATTGGCATGTATTGTTACTATTATTATTATAATTCAATGTTAATAAAGTTTTAGTTTATCCAGTATTTCTTCACTTTTACAACTGCTGGATTCCTCATAAAGTTGCAATAACAGAGAAAAGCTAGACATCTAACCCTACAGGCATATCTCTTTTTATTGTACTTTGCTTTATTGCACTTTGCAGATATTGTGACTTTTACAAATTGAAGGTTTGTGGCAACCCTGAGTCAAACAAGTCTATTGGTGCCACTTTTCCAACAGCATGTGCTCACTTAGTGTCTCTGTGTCACATTTTGGTTAGTTTCACAATACTTCAAACTTTTTCATTGTTATTATATCTGTTATAGTGCTCTGTGATCAGTGATTTCTAATGTTACTACTATAATTATTTTCAGCTGCCAAGAACTGCATCCATATACAACAGTGAACTTAAACAGATGTGTGTGTTCTGAGTGCTCCCCCAACCAACTGTTCCCCAGTCTCTCTTTCTCTCCTTGGGCCTCCCTATTCTCTGGGACACAATGATACTGAAATTTAGGCCAACTGATAACCCTTCAATGGTCTCTAAGTGTTCAAGTGAAAAGAATAGTCATACATCTCTCACTTTAAATCAAAAGCTAGAAATGATTAAGCTTTGCAAGGAAGGCATATCATAACCCAAAAAAGACCAAGAGTTAGGCCTCTTGCACTGAAGAGTTAGCTAACTTATTAATGCAAAGGAAAAGTTCTCAAAAAATATTAAAAGTGCTATTCCAGCGAACACATAAATGATAAGAAAATGAAATAGTCTTATTACGGACAGGAAGAAAATCGGAGTGAGCTGAATAGATCAAACCAGCCATAACATTCCCTTGAGCCAAAGCGTAATCCCGAGCAAGGCCCTAATTCTCTTCAAATCTATAAAAGCTGAAAGAGGTGAGAAAGCTACAAAAGAAAAGTTTGAAGCTAGCAGAGGTTAGTTCATGAGGTTTAAGAAAAGAACTCACCTCCACAACATTAAAGTACAAAGTGAAGCAGTACATGCTGATATAGGACCTGCAGCAAATAATCCAGAAGATACAGCTAAGATAACTGATGAAGGTGGCTATGCTAAACAACAGATTTTCAATGCAGACAAAACAGCCTCTATAGGAAGAAGGTGCCATCTGGGTCTTATAGGTAGAGAGGTGAAGTCAATGCCTGGTTTCAAAGCTTCAAAGAACACGCAGACTCTTTTATTAGGAGTTAACACACCTGGTGACTTTAAAAGGAAGCCAATGCTCATTTCCCATTTTGAAAATCCTAGGGCTCTTAAGAATTCTGCTAAATCTACTCTGCCTGTGCTCTATAAATAAAACAACAAGGCCTAGATGATAGCATATAAGTTTACAACATGGTTTGCTGAATATTTTAAGCTCACTGTTGAGACCTACTGCTCAGAAAAAATAATTCCTTTTAAAATAATGGCCAGGTGTGGTGGCTCATGCTTGTAATCTTAGCACTTTGGGAGGTCGAGGTGGGTGGATCGCTTGAGCTCAGTAGTTTGAGAGTAGCTTGAGCAACATGGTGAAATCCAATCTCTACAAAAAATACCAAAAAAAAAAAAAAAAAAAGCCAGGCTTGGTGGTGCATTCCTGTAGTCCCGCCTACTTGAGAGGCTGAGGTGGGATCACTTCAGCCTGGGAGGTTGAGGCTGCAAGGAGCCGAGATCATCATGCCACTGCACTGCAGCCTGGGTGACAAAGTGAGACCCTGTCTTAAAAAATAAAATAAAATAAAATAAATAAATAGTTCACTGACAACGTATCTAGTCACCCAAGAGCTCTGATGGAGATGTACAAGGAGATTAATATTGTTTCCATGTCTGCTAACACCACATTCATTCTGTAGCCCCTGAATCAAGCAGTAATTTTGACTTTCAAGTGTTACTATTTAAGAAATACATTTTGTAAGGCTATAACTGCCATAGATAGTGATTTCTCCAATGAATCTGGGCAAAGTAAATTGAAGACCTTCTGGAAAAAATTCACCATTCTAGATGCCATTAAGAACATTCCTGATCTCGGGAGGCTGAGGCAGGAGAATGGCGTGAACCCGGGAGGTGGAGCTTGCAGTGAGCTGAGATCCGGCCACTGCACTCCAGCCTGGGCGACAGAGCAAGACTCCGTCTCAAAAAAAAAAAAAAAAAAAAGAACATTCCTGATTCACAGGAGGAAGTCAAAACAGCAAAATTAACAGGAGTATGAAAGAAGTTGACTCCAAGACCCTTATGTGTGACTGTGAGGAAGAAGACATCAGTGGAGGAAGTCACTGCAGGTGTGGTGGCAATAACAAAAAAAAAAAAACCAGAATTAGAAGTGTAGCCCAAAGATGTGACTGAATGGATTCAATTTCATGATCAAATGTGAACAAATGAAGAGTTGCTTCTTATGGATGAGAAAAAAAGTGGTTTCTTGAGATAGAATCCACTGCTGGTGAAGATGCTGTAAATGCTGCTGAAATGACAGCAAAGGATTTAAATGTTACATAAACTTAGTTGATAAAGCAACAGCAGGGTTTGAGAAGACTGACTCTAATTTTGAAAGAAGTTCTGGCAGGGCACAGTGGCTCATGCCTGTAATCCCAACACTGTGGAAGGCAGAGATTGGCAGATCACGAGGTCATGAGATCGAGACCATCCTGGCCAACATGGTGAAAACCTGTCTCTACTAAAAATACAAAAATTAGCTGGGCATGGTAGCATGTGCCTGTAGTCCCAGCTACTTGGGAGGCTTAGGAAGGAGAATCGCTTGAACCTAGGTGGCAGAGATTGCAGTGAGCCGAGTTCGCACCACTAAACTCCAGCCTAGGCAACAGAGCAAGACTCCCTCTCAAAAAAAAACAAAAAACAGAAAAAACTTCTATGATGGGTAAAATACTAGCCAACAGCATCATTTGCTACAGAGAAATCTTTCATTTAAAAAAGGGTCAATCAATGTAGCAAACTTTATTGCTGTCTTATTTCAAACTGCCACCGCCACCCTAACCTTCAGCAACCACCACCATGATCAGTGGGCAGCCATCAACATCAAGGCAAGACCCTCACCAGCAAAAAGATTATGACTCACGAAAGGCTCAAATGATCATTAGCATTTTTAAGCAATAAGGTATTTTTAAATTAAGGTATGTACATTGTTTTCTAAACACAATGCTATTACATACTTAACAGACTATGGTATAGTGTAAACATAACTTCTATATGCACTGGAAAACAAAGAAATTCATATGACTTGCTTTATTGCAATATTCACTTTATTGTGGTGGTGTGGATACAAACCCGCAATACCTCTGAGGTACAGCTGTCCAGTCAAGGATTCAGGTTGTTTTAAATTTGGAGTTTTGTTGGGGAAATAGCTAGAGAAGAATGGAAAGCTATATTTTCACATTTTGCATACATGTATCCCAGTCTCATAATTATCCTGGGATTTCTCATCATATAAATTTACTCTACCTAAGATCACATACCACCTGAGCAACACACAAAAGAGAAGTTTTATACACCAATAACAATCAAGACTCTCAAAAACATGCTCCTCAATCCAAAAAGACAATCTTGGTTCACAAACTTTATAGTATAGGTTCAACACAAAGAACATAATTATGCTAGAGGTATTCGGCTTTCCTTAAACATCACACCTATTCAGACACTGGTCAAACTCAATTTTTCTTAGATTGCAAGATTCAATAAGATCAAAGACCAATGGGGCATGACTACCAAGTAACTCTACCATCTATTTATTCTTAATACAGTGCTTTCTGAAATCATGTCCTCTAGCTTTCTGGCAACCTCAAGAAAACTCCTAAAATCACTCAAGTGACAGCATTACCCAGCAACACAATACCGTGCCGCATGGTCATTCTTTAGTTACATCAGAAACATTGTGGCTAGCAAGAGAGAGTTTCCCTGATGTTTTATTTAAGAATGAAAAATTTTTAAATAGTTCAAGAAAAGAAGCAGAAAATAACCAATAAATAGAGCGGTGGGAATTGCCTCTATTGGCAACTCTAGAAGAAGAGAGTTCCATACCCATCCTCGAGTATCTCCAAAGAGAAACAGCTGCAGATCACTTTGATGGTTAAGGGAATCTCTAGAAGATGCACTTAAGTAACTGACACAACATTTAAGCTACACAATTAGTAGCAAATAAGCAAATGTGACTGAGAATTTGCTCAGTCGATACAAATACAGAAGGTATAGGGAAGAAGTCGCTTTAAAAAGGAAAGAAAGGGTTGCCCAGAGGTAGGTTGTCTGGAAAATTTCACCTGTTTCCTCAGAACTTTACTATACCCGAGAAATTTACAGAGCAGTTAGTTCCTAGCTACATATAGGGCCCACTTAGGCATCTTTACATTTATTATTCTAAACTTTCGAAGTGTTAGGGTTATTAGATCTACTAAGATCATAATTAAAAGATGTCCTATAAAATAGCTTTTAAACCTAAGATAAAACATTTACAATAATCAAATACAACAGAAGCCACATATTCATTCAAATGTGAAATCAGCTCCTCAGTTAAAACTAAAACTCATATTATTAAACATAAAACTACAAGACTACAGGATCAATTTTAATTCACATCTCATTTACTTCTGGGAAGAAGAAATATATTCAGAAGATAATATGTACTCACATGTATCTCACTTTAGGCAACAGATACAAACTGGAAACACTGAGTAATCAAACATTTATACACCAAATTAACTCCTACACAAATTCCGAGATGAATTCCAAGAGCATACTGATGGGAAAAACAATATCAACTTTATTGGTACAGCTTTTACTATTTGCAAAATACTTTCACAAAATATAATTTGATCTTTACATCAATTCTGTGAAAAAGACAGAGGAGATATTTAATTCCAGACACTTGCTGAACACTTACTAAGTGCCAGCCATGAGCTAGCCACTAGTGATACTACTGGAATGACTAACATCCTCCTTGGCCCAGGAATGAAGGACATGGAACGCTCAGTGCTAAAACAAAGTCCCTGGCAAGCCAAGATGGTTGGTCACCCTAGCAAAAATTAATATGGCATAGACACTGTCCTCAAGGAGCTCACTATTTAATATTACGATTCCCTAAAACTGAAGTTCAGCTAACTTCATTTATTTACCTAAGGTCAAACAGCTAATAAGAGAAACAGAGCCCAGAAAAAGCAGGTCTTCCAACTCCTACTTTATACTCTTGTCTCCTATATTATTCAATGTCTGGGGAAAAAAAAAAAAACCAACATTTTGGTCATATCATATCAAATCAATCATAAGATATGATTTTTAATTTTTATAAGTACAGAAAATTAAATACACATATACACTAGACAGAGATTTAATACCCCAAGCCACAAAGGCTCTAACTTATCTACCACACTTAAAAAGAACCTAACAAGTTTCATTTTACTCTACAATATTAAACATATGTTACATAGGTAAATCATAATGCCAAGGACTTCTGTGATGTTTCTTACACTATCCTAGTATATTTTAATTAACATTCATTCATTGAGTAATACTTATACAGTATTTACTGACTACATATAATGACACTGTGCCCTCCCAGAACTTGTCTCATGCTTAAAAGGGTGGCATTTACATATCATAAGCATAATCGTGTTCATATATGTCTTCTCACTAGATTCTATGCTCTCTAAAAATACTGGTTCTGCATTCACACTGTGTAACACAGGACCTACCACCTAGTTAGCATTTATTTGATGGGGTTCAGGACATATGTACCTGGGCAGGACACACTCCCCCAAAATATTTTAAGCTGAAGATATCTGGGAAAAACAAAGAAGCTGGAAGGGCAGTCTCTGTTCTCTTCTTCCCTTTCTCCCCTGAAGTATGTCATGCACACTACAAAAGCTTTTCTGACCTACTCAGGAAACAAGTCGCAAGATCCTCACTGAAGAGGTGCCCTCCATATCCCCAAAAGAAAGAAACATCCTAATCTTTGAAGACACAAAGTCACAGAGCAGAATCTGAACAAACAGGCCTTGCTAAATTCCCCCCAGTTGACTAACATTAGATCACACTTTTTCATCCAATCATGCTTCTTCACGATTGTCCACTTCCTCATCAAGCCCAGCATAAAATATACACAGATTTACCCCTTTTTTCATGTCTTCATTTCCTTATGAAGGCTCCTGTGTCACTTTATTTATTATAGTAAATAAATCTGTATGCTTCTCTCTTGTTAATCTGTCTTTTGTTATAAGGGCCTCCACCATGCACCTAGCAATGGGTGAGAAAAAGATATTTTTTCTCCCCTACACAATCAAAGGATAAATATAAGGTACATGGGCAATATCAAGTAAAACACTCATAAGGAATATATAATTTAGTTAGAGATGTACATACATAAACTCACTGAAGTAATGGCAAATATGACTGGTATAGGTTATGAAGTTACCAGGAATTTAAATTCCTGGACTGAAAATTTAGGGTTTAAAAAAAGTCCTTTACCACAGATAATTTGAGAAGCACTGCTAGACTACATAAACAGAATCAGTATGATTGCCTACATAGCCAGATTATAATATGAGAATTTATCCTACTGTTCAACTAAAAATATACTTCTAAAACGTACACTTGTGAATTTGGGAAAAAAATTTGAACAAGTCAACAATGTAGTAGGAAACTGGGATACCATTCAGGAAATAGTTTTTAAATTTGTTTTTGGAGGCTGATTATTGTATATGATTTAACCACATGGAAAAATAATCTATTTTCTGTTTTCTTCTAGGCTACAAAGAAATGAAAACTGCTACTTTGAGGTCAAAGATAAATTTAAAGTTAGGTTTTCTGAAAAATAAAAAAAAAGAAAATTTATTAAAGATATGGAACATAGATTTCCCGAAGTATGACAATGGCTTAAATGTGGATATAGGTAAATGCAAAAACATGAGTTGATGGTCAGAAAATGAGTAACAAAACATCAAATTAATGATGGGATTGTAGTCCCAGCTACTCAGGAGGCTGAGCTGAGAGGATCAATTTAGCCCAGGAGTTCAAGGTTGCAGTGAGCTGTAACTGCACCACTGCATTTGAGCCTGGGTGACAGAGCAAGACCCTGTCTCACACATGGAAAAAAATAATAATGGCATTGTGTGATATAAGAAAATTTCCTTTTGGTGGGAAGAGATTTAAAGTGAAGTCCTTATTTGTAAAATAACACAGTGTCCCATTTGGCTTTGAAATACTTCAGCCAAAAAAAAAAAAAAGCAGAAAAGCAGAAGGAAAAGGAAGAAGATGGAGAGGGAGGGGGAGGTAGTAGCACTATTAGCAGCAGCAGCCATGGGGAAAATCTTGGTAACTGTTCAATCTAGGTACTGTGTATATATTGTTCTCCTTCTCTTGAGTATGTTTGAAATTTTCTTAATAAAAAAGCCAATCTACTTAGCTAGAAATATTTCTTTTTCTGAAAGAAACGAAGATGTTTATTCTACTTAAAACTTTACCCTTACAATTTAAAAATAAAATCTATGTATTTGATGTCCTTTGACGGACTTTACAAAGCACCAGTAAAGGGAAACACTAAAAAGTACTTTTAAAAAGAATACCAGGAAACAATATAGAGGATGTTCAAAGTGTAACAACAGCAATTCAGTCATATTTTTAGCTTTTTCTACAGCCAATAATAATAAAAGCCAACATAGTAGCAGACATGTACCATTAACGATTACTAGAGCCTTTGGCATTGCCCATATGAAGTTTAATTCCCCAAAGTTGTCAATTATAGCTTGGTAATATCCTCTTGGTTGGATATTGCTTGAAGATATAGAAGGCTTTTCTACCAGCTTCCTTCCTGCTTTATTAACCATAACTCAGGGTTTGTTTTTTGTTTTTGTTTTTCATTTCCTCTCAGAGTTCAGAGATCATGACTGCTAAAAAATTTGGAGAATACTATGTTAGTAACATAACAATCACTATTGCCTAAAAAAAAGTTATAAGCTATTGATTTATTGATAGACATGAACCTAGTCATATACAATCCTTGATTTCTAAGAATTTAAACAATTGAGTAAAAAATGAATTCCAAAATACTTTTCATTAAAAAAAAAAGTAATGTCCCTACTATTTAACTTTGATATACATATTCTTGAAGTAGCATTAAAAGAACCACACCATGCTATCTCCTGGGGGAAAACAAATACTTAAGGTGGGATATTCAATCTATTACTTTTTCAGATAGCACCATTCCCTTCAATCTTTTCTTTAAAAGTCGAAAGGCCCGGATCAGTGATTTTAAAGCCTGGATGAATCCCTTTCAAAGATTTTATCTCACAACCTAAAAGTATATTATTAATATTTTTCTGAAGGATCCCTCCAAGATTTCAAACAATCAACCAGGATTTTAGAAATTAACATCCTGGGAATCAGTGTTAGACTTGAACTGGTCTAGCATATCCCTGATGATGCACACAACTCTTCTTCTGGAGGTAGAGATAATCAAACAAAGGTTACACTTTCAAAAAGCCTCCTTAACAAAGGTCTCAAGTAGATTACTTTTTAAAATACCTGTATTGGAAATGTAGAAGTCAATTATTCATTCAATCTACTGAATCTACTATTAAGATTTACTGAAATTCAATATTAGGTACCACCATGCTAGGATGGGATGATACAAAATTAGTAAGATTTGATCGCTGTCTTAAGGGAAGCTTAAGACAAGTGAGGGAGAGAGAGGCGCTTGAAAAACTGGCATTGTCTTCATTCCTCCAAATCTCATTGTTGAAATATAATCCCCAGTGTTGGAGGTGGGGCCTGGTGGGAGGTGTTTGGGTCATTGGGGTGGATCCCTCATGAAGAGCATGGTGCTCTCCTCAAGACAGTGAGTTATATGGAAATCTGATTTGTTTAAAAGGGTGTGGCACTTTTCCCACTCTCTCGTGCTTCCACTCTCACCACGTGATGTGCTGGCTCCCCCTTCGCCTTTCACCATGATTGTAAACTTCCTGAGGCCCTCACCAGAAGCAGGTGTTGGCACTCTGCATCATATCTATCCTGCAGAACTGTGAGCCAACTAAACTAAACCTCTTTTCTCTACACTACTCAGTCTCAGGTATTCCTTTTTAAGTGATGCAAGAATGGACTAACCATTGGTACGAAAAATAAACTACTCCAAAAGTACTCCACAATGAACCATTCCAAGATGGCTACAGGATCAACCCACTTAATATTTTTATAAGTTATCTAGAACAAGAAACAACACTGAAATGTTCTAATATGAAGATGACGAGAAATGTCAGTACTAACAAAGATCAACAGTTAGAAAAACTAGGGAGATACATATAAAGAAATAAAAATCTACAACGAAGGTAAGCATAATATAATAGATTTAATGGATAATAAAACTTTCAAATTATGAGGATTAAGTTCTTATAAATCCACATGGTAGGAGAAATCTTAGATAAGGAATTCATAACCTAATTTTTTAATGAGATTGCAAGGCAATCTATAATGGTTCACAAATGCTTTATATTCCCTAAAATGAAATACAGGGAACAAAGAAGACACTAAATAGCTACCAATGGCATTTCTCTACCCTAAACTGGTAAAAAGCTACACTCTTAAGTAGTATTAAAAGTTAAGATGAAATAGGTAAATACACGGGGCTAAAATAGGAAGGAAAGGATGTAGTTAGTTACTGGGAAAGACCTGCCATCTCCCTTAGCTCATAGATATTTATACCTGCATAGTCATTTAAGTTTAATTCTAAAAGCTGCCTGAATATTTCTCACATTAGTATAAATGTGTCCTTAATCAGGAGGTCCATGGAGTTTTAGGACTTCTGTGAATCCTGTTAAAGAACATGCAAAATTATGCATGTAAATACATGAAATTTTATGTAAAGAGGATCCATGCTTCTCATCAGATTCACCCTTTGACATCACACTTTATACCTGATGTGACCCAAGAAAGGATAAGAATCAACCACAAACCAGATTTTCCTGCCAGGAGTCAAAAAACCTGGAATTTTCTCCATCCTTTGGGTAAAGTGTGGAATTGAAGCTATGGACTTCTTTTGAAAGTCTCTTTACACTTCATTATTGGCTACAATAATTCATTCACACCTCATCTGAAGGTCCATTCTTAGACTCTGCTTATACATTTTCTCAAAATAGAGACTTTAAAAACACATCCATACCTATTAATTTCTACAAAAGCTTTGATTTTTAAAAAAACATTTGAGGCAAAATGTTAGTTACCAGTTTTATAAATTAATAAAACTGCTTCCTGATACTACAGCTCTCTGGGTATTTAGCTTGAGCTTTGCTTCCATAGTCAATATTCCTCAAGCTTGATTGTGGGAGAGTCATTTTAAATCTTCTCTAGCAGGAAGAGTCTTTTCCTTTAGGTAACACTACTAGACATTTACCTGGGCAGTAATATCTCTAACAGCATAAACAATGTTTCTTTTTAATCTTTTCTTGCCCAATATCATAAAGGCTACAAATACCACATGGTAGTACACATAGCACAATGATAAGATATAACACATTTTCATGATACTTAGTATATATGTGACCAATCACCTAAGAGGAAACTGGCAGAAGAACAAAGGTAGAAACAAGTGACTCATATGTCCAGCATATTTTTTCTGAAAAACATATACAGTACAGAAGTAAATCTACATTAGATCTGAATTTCAAATAAGGCAAACTCATAAATGAGAAGGGATTATTATACTTATAAAATAAAAGAGCTCTGGAAAGAAATCTGGGAGTCATTATATACCGTTTCCTGAAGAGTAACATGTCCAATGTGCTGTTACAGTTAGAAAGGCCAACAGTAATAGTGGCCATTAGCAGAGTGCATATCAGAAACAGAAAACAAAATACTACCTAAGTCTATTTTATATAAAACAATCTCTTAACAAGAGCCAGACAATCCATGTAAGTGAAAAGAAAATTTTTAGAAAGGCAAGGGCTGGGGGCCTCCCATATGAAAGTGAACTATAAAACTTTTAAATCTACAGCCTGAAAATAATGCTGCAAGGTAACTGGCTCAAAATACACAGATTCCAAAGGCAACAGGTAGCGATAGAGGGTGAACATAGATTATTTCACAAAAAACAGAACCAATGAAAACCCCAAAATCTCTAGTTTGGAGAAGAATATAATTTATAGAGTAGAGAATGGTAATAGGTTATTTTGCAACTTCTTGTCACAATAATCCTGTGAGGAAAAAATTTACCATGTATTTCAACATAAATCTTTGGGAGAAAGATTAGAATGCAAAATGTCCTTCCCATATTTAATTTAAAAAAAAAGACTAACTGGATTCAGGCCCAGCATGGTGGCTCACGTCTGTAAATCCAAGCACTTTGGGAGGCCAAGGTGGGCAGATTACTTGAGATCAGAACTTCAAGACCAGCCTCGCCAACATGGGGAAACCCCTGTCTCTTCTAAAAATACAAAAATTAGCCAGGTGTGGTGGCACACGCCTGTAATCTCAGCTACTCGGGAGACTGAGAAAAGAGAATCACTTGAGCCTGGGAGGCGGAGGTTGCAGTGAGCCGAGATCATGCTACTGCACTCCAGTCTGGGTGACAGAGCGAGATTCCATCTTAAAAAAAAAAAAAAAAAAAAAAAAAAACTAATTGGATTCAGTAAAAAGCATCGTTAGCTATTAATTTCATGTCTCTGTGAATGCAGTTTATTCTAAGTATTAAACATACACAAGAAGTTACTGAAGTCCACCACCATTAGGAACATACAATTTAATACGCAGTTTCATATGGTACTCTTTGTACTTCCTGATGTAGTTGTAGGCTTGCAGCACCCACAAGATAAACATGCTTATTAAAATAAAACTTTTTTTTTTTTTAGACTAAGTCTTGCTCTGTCGCCCAGGCTGGAGTGCAGTGGCACGATCTCAGCTCACTGTAACCTCCACCTCATAGGTTCAAGCGATTCTCCTGCCCTGCCTTAGCCTCCTGAGTAGCTGGGATTATAGATGCCCACCACCATGCCCAGCTAATTTTTGTATTTTTAGTAGAGACGGGGTTTCACCACGTTTGCCAGGCTGGTCTCGAACTCCTGACCTCAGGTGATCCACTTGCCTGAGCCTCCCAAAGTGCTGGGATCACAGGTGTGAGCCACTGTGTCTGGCCAAAATCAAATATTCATTGTCAAAAAATTATTGTAAGTACTAGAAGAAAATCTCATCAAATATTACGCAGTGTTTTTAGAAAACAGAACAAATGATGATGATCTTTTAAGAGACAGATTTATAAATAGATCTAGACCCTTTCTCACCAAACAATGAGTGAAACACAGACTAAACAAAATGAAAGTAAAGAGCATAATTAAGGAACTATTTACTTAAAATCAACACCACCATAAAACACACAAGTTTACCTACTTTTAAACCACTTAAATATTTTAAGTAACTATTATCAATTTTTTGGCAAGATTCTACAATTCTGCAATTTCACAGGAATGAGCGGGGAAAATAATTTTAACTTAATGAATTACCCTTTTCCTCCTGCATGCATGATGGAATATAGGAAACATTATTTTCTATAGTTTGTTATAACACAATGATGGAAAAGAATAAGTAAACAAAGATATAGAGAAAAAATAAAAAGGAAATCTTATGACAGTAAGTTCATTCAGAGTAGGGACTACATTTAAGTGTGTGCCACATTCAAGGAGCTGCCCAATAAAACTGCTTAGTAGTTAGTTAAATCTAATAGTAGTGCTTATGTCAAGCCACCTTGGTAAACTCTGGGCTGGGCTCTGCCCAGGTAACAAAGCACACCCCACATGGAATTCTCTCAATCCTTCCATCACTCTGCATAAATGAGGCACAAGAAATTCGGTACTGCCAAAACAAAATCACCTAAACCAGAAGCACATATTAAATGTCTCCAACTTGATACTGTGCTAAATATTGCAGAAAGCCATGCAGTCACTGTCTGGTTATCTATACCAGTGAAGAGGAGCCATGGAAATTCAACATGGACAGATCATCCACTCAGCTGGTTTGGGGTCATGGCCCCTCTCTGCACAACATGGAAACTTAACTGAAAAACAGAAAAGTAGCTCTAACTTAGCTAAGCAATAAAGGGTACATTCAGTCAATTCAGGAGCCCCCAACTAGAGGTCTCCACAATGTGGTTGCCATCCCAGGTGGAAATCTGGTCCCTAGTTGCATCTGGGCAACAAAGGGCTCCAATGTGAGTCACGATGTGAAGAACTAAAATGGCACTGCAGTTAAAAAGTTGGGGGAAAAAACGCCTATGAAAAAGTCATCTAGGACTGGGCACAGTGGCTCAAGCCTGTAATCAGCACTTTGGGAGGCTGAGGCAGGAGGATCACGAGGTCAGGAATTCGAGACCAGCCTGGTCAACATGGCGAAACCCGTCTCCATGAAAAATAACAAAAATTAGCCAGGCGTGGTGGCAGGTGCCTGTAATCCCAGCTACTCCAGAGGCTGAGGCAGGAGAATCGCTTCAACCCAGGAGGCAGAGGCTGCAGTGAGCCGAGATTGTGCCACTGGACTCCAGCCTGGGCGACAGGTGCAAGACTCCGTCTCAAAAAAAAAAAAAAGAAAAAGTCATCTATTTTCTCACTAGACAATAGAGTTCTTCTGCCAACTAAGAACTTCAGTATTCTGAATCTACTAATTTTTGGAAATAAGGTCAACTAATCAATTTTTACAATATTCCTTTTGGATCTAAACAATGAATTTTGACTTTAAAGCCTTAAAATTGATTAAAAATACCTAAAAACTGCAAGGGCATCATCTTAAAGCTAAATAGCAAAAGAATAGTGTTTTATATATATATATATGTGTGTGTGTGTGTGTGTGTGTACATATGTATTTAATTGGCTCAGTATTATAGATCTCCATAAAACCTTTTATTCAATATTAATCACTGAATCTTTTATTCGAAAATTTGTTGATTTCTAAATAATACTTAACAGTTCACTTTTTGCCAAATTCAGATTACATGTTATATTAAAATCCTAATTAAAGCAACTTGACTGAGAAGTAGAAAGTGAGGTGAGGGGACAGTACCCAATTTTTTAAATGAGCTTACTAATTCAATTGGTTTAATAATCAAAAATCCATATGTTTTGCATGTCAATGTAAAAGTGCTGCTCATTTCAGTTGAGGAAATAATGAAAATAAATAGTGACCTGAATAAAAGTTAACTGCATACATGGTTAGACCCATGGTCTGGGCTTCTTTATTTTGGATACATTTTATTAAAATGGACCACCTCAGGTAAATGAAAGAAAGATAGAAACACACATTTATTTAACAGTGTCCTTACAAGAACAGAGCAGATTTTTAGGACTTGAATTGATAACCTCTTGTACTTATATGTGTGACCCATTTTACAAACTCAGCTTATTATCCTCAAGCAAATGGCTCACTTTCAGACTATCTGTCCAAGAACAATGTTGCCCAGTTTTGCTCATCCATAATTTTCTCATTTTCTCTATTGATCCTGCATGATCTCCACACCCATTGAAAAACTGGAGGGGGAAAGGAAAAAAAAGAAAAAACACTGTGCAAAAAGAAAAGTCATAAAGTCACCACACACTGAAGGGAACCATTTCTGCCCCCATTACTTGCTCACCTTATCTTCTCTAGTCTTAGCTTCCTCACCTTAAAGAAATAGTACAAAATAACCTTTTAGCCCTAAAAATTCTGTACCTCTATAAGACCTCACAGCCACCTCTGAAAGCTATAAATCAGATAAACAACAACTTACATACAAAAAGCATTTTCAATACAAATATACAACAGAATAAGAATTTAGCTCAGTGCAAATGAGCTCTGCAGGGAAGCAAGTAGAAGCTTACCAAGCAAGCAATACCATCAATGTAATTGTTCAGTTGCTTTTAGTGGATTTAATTATAACTCTTTTAGAGCATGGTAACATGGCAAAATAGTAGGTACATCTAATTAGTTTTTAAAAAAAAACTGAAAAATGATATTTTAAAATAATTTAAATAATATACATTATGAAACTTATTATCATGTAATTTAGAATCAAATTAGAACTAAAATGAGTATAATACGTTATAGATGAAGATACTGAGACTCAGGCTGATTCAGAGCTCTTTCTATGCTATCTCTAATTTGTCTTTAACGCCACCTCCTATAATTTAAAATTAGTTTCTACATGGTAGAAATGAAAATTAAGTGGGGAGTGATTATGATCAAGCTTACAGCTCAATCTGTAAGTTGAAAATGAGTAAGAGCGTGCATATCCATGTTTTCTTGACAGAGCAGGCTCTGCTTTACCATGCAATCCTGGGTTATAAGCTATAAGTACTGTGTATAATGGGAGAAAATATCTATGTCCAGATGAACAGAGAAGGCCCTCCAATGAAATGTCTTTTTTTTCTTGAAACAGAGTTTCGTGCTTGCTGCCCAAGCTGGAGTGCAATGGCATGATCTTGGCTCACCACAACCTCTGCCTCCCAGCTTCAAGTGATTCTCCTGCCTCAGCGTCAGTAGCTGGGATTACAGGTACCTGCCACCACACCTGGCTAATTTTGTATTTTTAGCAGAGACAGGGTTTCTCCAAGTTGGTCAGGCTGATCTCAAACTCTCAGGTGATTGGCCCGCCTCAGCCTCCCAAAGTGCTGGGATAACAGGCGTGAGCCACCACACCCAGCCTAAGGAAATGTCTTTAAGTAAAGACCTAAAAGATTAATTAGAGATCATGAGTGGGAGAAAAGTACATTTTGAGCAGAGACAACCAACCACATGTTCAAGGGTCCTTAGACAGGAAAAGAAAACTGTTTAAACACTGCAAGTATGACTAGCATTGGAAAGATGTGATTGAAAAGGCAGGAAGGAGTCAGATCACAAAGGGACTTAAAGCCTTGTCAACATTTTGGGTTTTTTTTTAAACCACTGAAATAAAGGAGGTCCTATCAGATTTGCATTTTGCATTGTATTTTGGCTACCATGTAAAGAAAAAAATGGGAGGGAAAACTCCAGAAAAAAAAACAACAAAAAAAAAACATTAAAAATTTACACTATAGGCCAGGCGCAGCGGCTCATGCCTATAATCCCAGCACTTTGGGAGGTCAAGGCGGGCAGATCACTTGAGATCAGGAGATCAAGACCAGCTTGGCCAACATGGTGAAACCCCATCTCTACTAAAAAATAGCTGGGTGTGGTGGTGCATGCCTGTAATCCCAGCTACTCGGGAGGCTGAGGCAGGAGAATCACTTGAACCCAGGAGATGGAGGTTGCAGTGAGCCGAGGTCGCGCCACTGCACTCTAGCCTGGGTGACAAAGCAAGATTATGTTTCAAAAAAAAACACTATAATTTGGAAATGACTATTTTTCTTCTGCTAACATTCAAAACACATTCTGAGCCTCACAAAACAACATGTGGCAGTAAACAGCACAGTTAAGAACTTACACTAAGTTCAAATATTACGTTATTTAGCTGGTACAGTATTTTGGTTCATCCAATATTGAGGTGATAAGCCAAAAATAACAACTTTTATGTAATTAAATTAGTTTTAAGGAATTTAGAGGTATTATACACATTTACCAGAATCTTTATTAAAAGCTAGAAAAAAATTATCAATAAATTAATCACTACTGATGTAAGTCACCTGGGTAAATATCTCAGTGCCTCATTTCAAATGTTTTACACACTTAACAAAAATTGTGCTATAGTGTTAAGTACTTAAGATGACAAGACACTACATAAAAATCAAATATTATGGTTACAATTATGTGACAACTCCACATCTCTTTGTCTCTCATAGACTATGTAATTAAAAGTTAATTGAATACCTTTCCAAAGAACCTCTTTTTCTGCCAGTGTTAGATACAGAACTCTTAGAGTGAGAGAGCAAAAGAAAGTTCTTCCTAGTTACACATTGCCAAGGACAAAAGTCAGACTAATCAAAAGATTCCCACCAAGAACTCCGTGACATCAACTAACATTTCACTGATAATTCCGCAAAAGAATATTCAGTACATATAGCCTTGATCTTTGTGAAATGGCTCATCTGGCAGGGATCTTTCATTTGCCATTCAAAATGACTAATCTAAAGGATGCTGCAAACTATGCCATGAAGATTTTTCACTTCAAGTTAACAATGTAATTTTCTAAGTCAAAACCAACTGATAGTAAAACACTATTTACACAAGTTTAGTCTCTGAATACTATTATTGTATAAAAGCACATTGTAAAGGTAGATGATCTTTGAAATAATCTAAAAGAAAAATATTTGTTTAATTTACTAGTTAGGATGCTTATAAATACATGGTGTAATAATTAGCTAGGAAAAAACGAAGCTAAAACTACTTTAAATGATAATCATTAAAGAGTCTTCAGTCATAGGTTAAAATATTCTTCTCCCATAAATATTTACATAATTTCATCCCTACCATCCTAGTAAAGTATTATGCTCTAATAAGAACTATCCTAATCTTCACTCAGCAATATTTTCAGGCTGATATTATTATTCTCATTTCCTTGAATAATATCCATACTCTAGGGCCATTTTCTTTCTCATATTCAATATCATGCATGCTTGTATCAAGGTTCCTTTCTTCATATCCTGTCACAGTATCAATCACTGCCTCCTGTCCACTCAATCCACTTTTGATTTATCAGCCGCCGTCTTTCTGGACTCCATAACTCGACCCAAACCATTTTAACAAGACATTGACAAATAGCACCCAGAATCACTTCAACCTGTTCCACTTAGTAAACTAAGAAACAGTAACTGTGACATCTCTGCATAAGTATTCCATTCTATTCCCCAGACTGATGTATATTAATGAGAAGATGGTATTTGAAATGCTTCTTCCACATCAGCATCTAATATGATCAAATTAGGAAATGGGATGATTTATTAAATTTTGTAGAGCTGAAATATTTCTTTATATCGCTATATGTGTGGTTTCAGAAAGTGAGCTGTTGCTTTCAATTTTTCTACTGAAGATATGGCCTGCATTTCACAGACGAATTATTGTCTTTAAAAAGATTGCAAGAAGGCAAAATGTTATTAAGCAAATGCTCAGTAAAACAAACTAAATCGGTTTTAAAATTCCTAATTTAATGTAAATCTTGGTTGTTTCACTGAAATTCAGTTTGTGATCTTATTTAGTCATATTTGCATCGTACTGTCTTGCTGTAGGACAGTTTTAAATTTATAGCATTACCAAGCAGCTTCACTTCTTGACTTTTAAGATATGTCCTCAATAAAATAAATAATTGCTCTCTAAGCACATATTTTGTTCTCATTTTCAGATACAAGACAAAATAAAGATCAATAGGTTAATAAAAGAATAAAATAAAAATAGAAAATCAACTGTATAATTTTCATAATTAGATATTAAAATGTTTTCATTAAAGTGATCCACAATTTAAAATTCAATAACTGTTTTATGCATAGTTTAAACTTTAAACAATAAATTAGTTTTTCATATTACATTTGGATATGAAAGGGACATTCAATACACTCACAATAAAAATGAGTTAGAATAAATGTAACATTCATATTTTCCTTAAAGAAATTCTCTTCTTACTTCATCTTCTGTTTTCCAGATATCCGTTCATTCCAGAAGTCAAAGTCTACGCTCATCTCAAAACCAGAGGATTTTCAAGAACAAAACTACATTTAAGTCTATTTCTAGGCTGATCCCAACATACTGGAACTATATACTCAATCATTTTCTAATAGAGTTGCCAAAGATTTCTTGCTGTTCATGGACAAATTGAAGGATTACCAATAAACGAATTCTGAAAGGGATCTGACTTTGTTCATTGATTAGAAAATAGCTGTAAAATTTAATAGTGCAATACAATAATTGTAATATTTGAGAAAAGGAAAAACTACAAAAACAAGGAAAGGATAACTCATCCAGTATAAAATTAATTGTGATTATCAGATATTTACTACTTAGATGTTATGTGAATAGGGATCATGTGATCACTGTCACAAGAAAGGAATAGCAATCTTGCAATTTTAAAGAGGCAAACCTAATTTTTAAGTTCAAAACACTCAGCATTTTTCAAGTTGAACGAATAACATAAAGAATACTACATTGTTAAAATGTAGTCCAATCTTTCTACCCAATAATTGAGAAAAGGGTACCAGAAAAATATCATCAGACATGCTGTCCTTTGTTGCTCAGATAAAAGCATGGAGAAATGATAATTAAGCCTTTTGTAAAAGTCTGTTAAACCACTAAAATATGATAAATGAGAAGTAAATTCACAAGTATGTTCTAGTATGTAATACAAAGAAATAATAATTAAAATGGTTTCTTGGCCGGGCAGGGTGGCACATACCTGTAACCCCTGCATTTCATAATGCCAAGGCAGGGGGATCGCTTGAGCTCAGGAATTTGAGACCAGCCTGGGCAACATGGTGAAACCCCAACTCCACAAAAAATACAAAAATTAGTTGCGTGTGGTGATGTGCACCTGTTGTCCCAGCTACTCAGGAGGTTGAGATAGGAGGATCCCTTGAGTGAAGAAGGTAGAGGCTACAGTGAGCCAAGATTGCACCACTGCACTCCAGCCCGGGTGACAGAGCAACACTCTGTCTCAAATGAATAAATAAAATAAAATAAAATGACTTCTTACGAAAACAATAGCATTTATGCTGGCCTTTACAATGTATAATGTATATTATTTTACTAGATAAGTGCATTTTCTAAAATTATATTACTTTTTCAAATTAATAAATATCTGTTACTTGTCCTACTTCTAATACATTTTTAACAAAAATTTTCCTAATTTTCTCTAATATATAATAATTGATCTCTTCCCTAACACCCTTTACACTTGTAGTCTACAGGTGTACAGTTTCAAGAAATCATCTGAGGCAACAATTACCTCATGTCATATTCGCAAAATGTCTTCAATTTGATGTCTTGAATCAAAAGCAAAGTATACCACTATGAAAGAAAAAATATTCATGCAAAAGACCTCGGAGAGTAAATAGCAACAGGAAATATTTGTCTGGGAGTACCAAGTTCATGAGTATATCTGTCACTTCAAATCCCTCAATGCCACCCACACACAATGGGTGTTTTGGATATGGTACAAAATGAACACATCCACATTACTTCAATTCCACATTAGGCAATAAAACAAAAATCACGCTGACCAGGGGTCTTCAGTACACACAAATGACTAACAAAGTCAGACAAAAAATCAAGAGATAAGTGACAACAAAAAAAGATGAAAATGTATTCAAAAATAAACCATAATCATCCCACTAGATAAAGAAAAAGCTTTAAACAAAAACCAACAGTGATTGGTACTAAAAATTCCCAGCAAATAAGAAATACAGTGGTATTCTTCTTCAGTCTTATAAAAGGCAACCACAAGAAACTTACAGTTAACATATATTTAAAAGCCAAAGACTGAATACTTTCCTCCTAAGATAGGAAAAAAGGCAAGTTTGCCCACACTCATCACTTTTCTTCAGCATAGTAGAACCTAGACACTGCAATGAGCCGAGAAAACTACAGAAATAGCAAACAATTCTAACAAGATGTAAAACTCATTTTTCAGGTAATTGTCTTCATGGAAAATCTTAAGCTATCTTGAAAATATCTTCTACGGCTAATAAGAGTAGAAAGGTTACAGGATACAAACTAAACATATAAAATATGTAAAATATAAAAGGTACAAAACATATTATATACATGTACAAAATTACTCATATTTCTATATACACTAATCCAAAAATCCAAAATACTCCAAACTCTGAAACTTTCTGAATGCAAGAATGATGCCATAAGTGGAAAACCCATATCTGATACCTTTGCTTTCTGATGGTTTAATGTACACAAACTTTGTCTCATACACAAAATAATTTAAAATATTGTTTAAAATTATTCAGGCTATATGTATAAGGTATATAGGAAACATAAATTTTGTGTTTAGATGTGATTGTTATCCCCAAGACATCTCATTATGTATATGTAAATATTACAAAATCTGAAAAAATCCAAAATCCAAAACACTTTAGGTCCTAAGTATTTTAGATAAAGAATATTCAACCTGTACTCAACAAATAATTGGAAAATAAAATGTTAAAATAATTCCATTTTCAATAGTGTCAAAAAATATGGAAATAAATTTAATAAAATATGTATGCTATAGACTGAATGTTTGTGTCCTCAAAAATTCATATGCTGAAACCCTACTGACCAATGTGATGGTATTTGAAGATGGGTCTGGTGGGAGGTAATTAGGTCATGAGAATGGAGCCCTCATGCTAGGATTCATGGCCTTCTGAGAAGAGATAAGAGAAAATTTGCTTCCTCTCTATGCTCTCCAAAATGTAACATGGGACACAAGAAGAAGACAGCCATCTGTCAACCTAAAAGAGGGACCTCACCAGAACTAGACCATGCTGTTACCCTTATCTCTAACCTCCCAGGCTCCAGAACTGTAAGAAATTTATGTCACACAGTATCTTGTCACAGGTGCCCTGTCTGTGACAATGTGTAAAACCACTATAATAAGAACTACATAATACTGTTTGAGAAACTAAAGAAAAGCAAAATAAATGGAGAGATACAACATGTTCATAAATTGAAACATTCTATGATGTCAATACTCCTAGTCTACTGATTCAATAAACACTCAATCAAAATTCCAGCAAGCTTTTGACAAAATTGTCAAGTTGATTCTAAAATTTATATGAAATGTAAACAAGAACATCTAACTTTAAGACTTACTATAGAACCAAAGTAATCAAAATCATGTAAGACTAGTATAAAAACAGACAAAGGAATGGAACCAAATAAACAATCCAGAAACAGAGTTACATTCATACAGTTAGTTGGTTTTCGACAGAGGTACCAAGACTACTCAGTAAGAAAATAGTGCTAGACTGGCCAGGCGCGGTGGCTCAGGCTTGTAATCCCAGCACTTTGTGAGGCCAAGGCGGGCGGATCACTTGAGGTCAGGAGTTCAAGACCAGCCTGGCCAATATGGTGAAAGCCCATCTCTCCTAAAATTACAAAAATTAGCTGGGCGTGGTGGTAGGCACCTGTAATGCCAGCCACTCGGGAGGCTGAGGCACCAGAATCGCTTGAACCCAGGAGATGGAGGTTGCAGTGAGCTGAGAATTGTGCCACTGCACTCTAGCCTCAGTGACAGAGAGAGACTCGGAAGGAAGGAAGGAAGGAAGGAAGGAAGGAAGGAAGGAAATGGTGCTAGATCTCCATATGAAGAAAATAATTGAACCTAACCCCCTATCTCATACGATACACAAAAATTAATCTGAATCATCAGGCAAACCCCAAAGTAACTGCTATAGAAGAAAACCACTGAGAGATGCTAAAGTTAGTAAGTGAAAGGTTGAGGAGAAGCACAGAATATTTATAGTTAGAAAATATCTCTCCCAAGATACCTATTAACTACAAAAGGAAAGACAGTAACTTCACAGGCGAAACCTGGCACCCTAACTACATGATCAAGGTTAACACCACTATGACATAGCAGTATCACAGACCCCTTGATATCATGCAATAAGAAGTACACAATGTCATTTCTCTCGTATTCTTGCCAAAAAAGCATAGCTCACTCTAATTATGAGAAAATAACACACAAACTCAGGTTGAGGGGCAAACTACAAAATAAACACCATTATTCCTCAAAAGTGCCAAAGTCATGAAAGACAAACACAGACTCATCTTTGGATGAAGAACTCTCATAGACTGGAGGAGACTAAGAAGAGATTAACAACTAAATCCAATATAGAATCCTGGATTGGATCCTGGAGCAGAAAAAGAATGTTATGAGAAAACTGATAAGATTTATAGCCTAGTTACTAGAACTGTATCAATGTTAAAGTCCTGCTTTTGATTATTGTACCAGGTGAGGTGATATGAGGGGTATAAAGAAATTCTCTATTATTTTTTGCAGCTTTTCTGTTAGTCTAAAATTAGTTTACAATAAAGGTTAGAAAAAGCCTGTAAGAAACAAAAAAAAGTTAACTTGAGAATGACAATGGCAAGATGGCAGAATAGGATATCCCAGCCCTCATTCCCCGAGAAAGGCACTGATAAAACAATAATATACAAACCAAAATACCTGTATTGAACTTCAAAAAACAGTTAAGAAGTTTCAGTACTCCAGGTGAGCTCAAAGTCAAGTAAAGCCTCACTGAAATAAGTAAGAACCGTTTTACTTTACCTGACTCTCTCTAAGGTCAGCAAACCTCAGTTCAGCTCATGGCTTTTGGGGTAACAGATTGAGGAAAATAGAAGCACGAAACGTAAGTCCAACATTCTGACTTTTCTGAGGGCCACTCAAGGGATGGGTTTCTGTCTTGCCTGGAGCACTAATGGAAACAGCATAGGTTAAATATCGGGGTGCCAACAAAAGCAAAAGAGAACAGAAACAGATGCTGTGGCACCAGAGGGCCAGCAGTACCAAAGATAGAGACTGGGATGACTCAGGACGACCAGGAAAAGTCATCCAACTTGTTTCTTCATCAGAAGTGAGAGAGAAGAGTGAAGTACATGCTTCAAATATTCCAGCATTTTGGAGAGCTACCAGAGGGAATGGTATCTCTCACCTGCTAAAGGGTGCTGATGAGGAAGCTGGCGTACATTGAAAAAAGCTAACTGGTGAAGGACGTTCCCCATAAGAAGCCAGTCCATAAAGACTAGGAAAGGCAGCTGTTTTTTAAAACTGCATAAAACTCAGCCAAAAAAAAAAAAAAAAATCACAAGGCAGTCAAAGAAAGAAGAAACCTAGCCCAATCAAAGGAACCAAATAAATTGCCAGAAACCAATCTCAAAGAAACTGAGATCTATAAATTACCTGACAAAGAAATGAAAATAGTTGTCTTAAAGCTCAATGATCCAAAAAAGAACACAGATGCACAACTAAACGAAGTCAAGAGAACAAAGTATAAACAAAAACAAGACTATCAATGAAGAGAAATTACATTTAAAAAAGCAAAAATGCTAATGCTGAAGAATACAATAACTGAATTAAAAAATTCACTAGAGAGATTCAATAGCAAATGTAGTCAAGCAGAAGAACAAAATCAGAAAACACAAAGAAACATCAATTTAAAATTATTGAGTTAGGGAAGCAAAAGGAAAAAGAATAAAGAAAAGTGAAGGAAGCCTAAGGGACTATAAGACATCATTAAACAGACCAATATACATATTATGGGAGTTATAGAAGAAGATAGAGAAAAAAAGAGGGAGTTTATTGTGGAGTTACAGAAGAAGAAACAGAAATGAACAGAAAGCTTATTTGAAGACATAATGACCAAAAATTTCCTAAACCTGAGAAAGCAAATAGGCACCCAAATTTAAGAAGTTCAAATGACTTCATCCTTTCACTTCAAGGGTGAAGTAAAAGAGGCCCACATAGACACATTATAATCAAATTAACAAAAGTTTAAGGCAAAGAGAGAATCTTGAAAGCAGCAAAAGTAAGTTGTCATATACAAGGGAGCTTTCATAAGATTTCAGCAATTTTGCAGTGGAAGCATTATAGGCCAGAAAGGAATCGGGTGATATATTCAAAGTGCTGAAAGAAAAAAAAAAAAACCCGTCAATCAAGAATACTATATCCAGCAAAATTGTTCTAAAAGAACAAGAGACAAATCAAATCTTTCCCAGATAAACAGAAGCTAAGGGAGTTCTTCACTACCAGACGTGCCTTACAAGAAATACTAAGAGAAGTCTTGCAAGTGGAAATGAAACGACACTAGACAACAACACAAAAGTACATGAAAACATAAAGCTCACTGGCAAAGGTAATTATATACACAAGTACGGAGTACGGTAACACTGTAATGGTGGTATGTAAAACATTTTTAATTCAGATATAGAATTGAAAATATGACAGCATAAAAAATAGCAGTAACTATAAACTATATTAATGGACACAATAAGATGCAAACTGTGATATCAATAACATAAAACAGAAGTGGAGAAATATACAATAGTATTTCTGGATACAATCAAAGCTTATTACCAACTTAAAATAGATGTTTTGGATAAGCCTCATTGCAGCCACAAAGAAAATACCTACAGAACATACACAAAATAAAATGAGAAAAAAAATCAAAGCATGTCAATACAAAAATCAACAAAACAAAAAAGAAGGCAGCAGGAGACATGAGAGACAAAATAGCTATAAGGCAGAAAACAATCAACAAAATGGCAACAGTAAGTCCTTCCCCATCAGTAATTACTGTAAATGTAACCGGATTAAACTCTCCAAACAAAACACAGATTAGCTGAATGAATTTTTCAAAACACACAATCATACACACAAGATACAATTACAGTATATGCTGTTTACAAAAGATGTGCCTTAGATGTAAAGACACACATATACTGAAAAAGATGATCCATACAAATGGTACCAAAAAAGAGCAGAAGTGGCCATACTTACATAAGACAAAATAGACTTTAAGTCAAAGACTGTCACAAGAAAAAAAGATAATTATATAATGATAAATGGGTCATTATTCTGGAATATATAACAATTATAAATATATATATGCACCTAACACTAGAGCACCCAAATATATAAAGCAAACATTGCCAAAATGGAAGGGAGAAATATTTAGTAACATTGTAATAGTAGGCTATTTCAATACTCCACTTTCAATAATGGATAGAAAAATAAGACAGAAGAGGACTTGAACAACACTACAGATGAATTAGACCTAACATACATACACAGAACACTTCACACAACAGTAGCAAAATATGCATTCTTCTCAAGTGTACATGTAACATTCTCCAGTATAGATTTCACGTTAGGCCACAAAACAAGTCTTAACAAATTTAATAAGACTGAAATCATAGCAAGTATCTCTTCGAAACACAAAGAAATGAAACTAGACATCAACAGCAGCAGAAAAATCAGAAAATCCACAAATATGTAGAAATTAAACTACACACTCTTGAACAACCAAATATATCAAAGAAGAAATCATAAGAGAAATTAGAAAATACCTTTAGACAAATGAAAACACAAACACTCATAGTAAAACTTAAGAGAAACAGCAAAAGCAATACTGAGGAAAGTTTTAGCATGAACACCTACATTTAGGAAAAAAAGAAAAGTCTCATATCAATCTAACTTTATACTTCAAGGAACTAAATAAAGAACAAATTAAACCAAAAATTATCCAAATAAAGAAAATAAAAATGATTAGAGAAAAAATAAATAAAATAGAGAATAGAAAAGCAGAAAAATTTTAGGAAAAAAATCAACAAAACTAAGAGTTTTTTGAAAAACAACAATAAAATTAACAAGTACTTACTTGGATTAAGAGAAAATGAGGCCGGGCAAGGTAGATCATGCCTATAATGCCAGCACTTTGGGAGGATAAGGTGGGAGGACCAGTTGACACCAGGAATTGGAGACTAGCCTGGGCAATATGGTAAGACTGACTTCTACAAAACATATTTTAAAAAGTCAGCCAGGCCTAGTGGTGTATGCTTGTAGTTCTAGCCACTTAGGAGACTGAGGCGAGAAGATCATTGAGCCCAGGAGTTTGAGGCTGCAGTGAGCTGACTGCACCAACACGCCCAAGCCTGGGTGACAGCATAACACCTCATTTCCAAAAAAAAGAAAAAGAAAAATTGCCAGAAGCCTAAATTACCAAGAAGTCTACCTAAAATCAGAAATGAAATAGCAGACATTACAATTGACGCCACAAAAATCAAAAGGATTATAAACTACTAAGAATGCTAATAAACTGGATAATCTAGAAGAAGTGGATAAATTCCTAGAAACATACCACCTACCAAGACTAAATCATGAAGGAAGAGAAAATCTTAACAGACCTATAAATAATAAGGAGATTTAATCAGTAAGCAAAAATCTTCTAACAAAGAAAAGCCCAGGAGCAGATAGCTTCATTGCATAATTCCACCAAACATTTAAAAAGAAATTAATGTCAATCCTTTTCAAAATCTTCCAAAAAACTGAAAAGGAGGCAGCACTTCCAAACTCATTTTATTAGGCCAGCATTACTCTGATACCAAAGCCAGACAAATATATTACAAGAAAACTGCAAGCCAAAATCCCTGATGAATACTGATGCAAAAATCCTTAACAAAATACTAGTAAACTCATGTCTGGGGAATGTACATGCATTGGTAGGGAACCCAACCTAGCCTACTGGACAATGAGAAGCTATGTACACCCCGGCCAATAGGCAGAACCAAATGCAAGACATATGAGTGAGGCCACACTGGACCATCAAGTTCCAATCAAGCTATCACAGGACTAACTCCTAGGTGAGAAAAAAATAAGTGCCAGCTAAGCTCAGTCAAAATTATATAATTATAAGAAAATAAATGATTGTTGCTTTCACATTGCTAAATTTGGAATAATCTGTTACAAAGCAATAAATACTTAATAAGGCATACCTTCTTGTTCTGCTTTTCGACCTAGACCTCTGAGCTCTATAGGATTTCCCTCGACCCCTTGAACGACTCCGACTTCGTTTCCTTCTGGAGCCATAAGAAGAGCTACTGCTTGATCGATGCCTGCGTCTGAAATAAAATATAATCAAAGATCATTGCCATAAAAATTTTTATTATGATCATTAAGGAAAAACCTTCTAGATTCTAAAGAATCATCTCATTTTTACTGTCTCACTCTTTCCTGGAAGCAAATAGAGATAAATTAAAATGTTATTTTTCTTGAACAGTCAGATGACTGATTCATAACTTAGTGATTGGATCAGCTACTAATGAAGGTATTAAGGGGTCTTAGAATCTTTCCAAATATCATCAGATTATATGGTATGAAAACTAAACTAAGGCCAGGCTCAGTAGCTCATGCCTGTAATCCCAACACGTTGGGAGGCTGAGGCAGGAGGATCGCTTGAGGCCAAGAATTCAATACCAGCTTGGGCAACACAGCAAGGCCAAGTCTCTACAAAAAATAAAAATAAAAAAACTTAGCCAGGCATGGTGGCACATGCCTATAGTCCCAGCTATTCAGGAAGCTGAGGTGGGAGGATCCTTGAGTCCAAGAGATATGACTGCATCACTGCACTCCAGCCTGAGTGACAGAGCAAGATCTTGTCTCTAAAAAATTTAAAATTAAGTCCAGGCGCACTGGCTCATGCCTGTAATCCCAGCACTTTGGGAGGCCAAGGAGGGCAGATCACCGGGGGTCAGGAGTTCGACACCAGCCTGACCAACATGGTGAAACCCTGTCTCTACCAAAAATATAAAGTTAGCTGGGCATGGTGCTACATGTCTATAATCCCGGCTACTCGGAAGGCTGGGATGAATCGCTTGAACCTGGGAGGCAGAGGCTGCAGTGAGCTGAGATCGCGCCATTGTACTCCAGCCTGGACAACAAGAGCAAAACTCCGTCGCAAAAAAAAAAATTTGATTAATGAATTAATTTAATTTAATTAAAAAAGAAAACTACACCACTTTGTATCTATTGGCCTACTAAGAATAGACAAAGGTTGAGAACACTAGACCCACTGACTGGACCTGGTGGAAAAAAAAATTCTGGGTTGAGACTTTCATAAATATATAGCTAGTAAAAGAAAAATGTTTTATCTAGCAAAATTAAAAAGATAAAAACATGAATTTTAAAGACTGTTATC
The DNA here is from genome assembly GCF_000951035.1 of Colobus angolensis palliatus. Taxonomy (NCBI): domain Eukaryota; kingdom Metazoa; phylum Chordata; class Mammalia; order Primates; family Cercopithecidae; genus Colobus; species Colobus angolensis. The sequence goes on along the minus strand of NW_012118265.1, from coordinate 11,787,463 downwards.
CTCATTACGGTATAAACTAAAATTATGAAAAGCACCTTCTATCATAAGAATGTGAACGAGGCTGAAGATCTCTGGACCAGGATCTTGACTTTGATCTTGATTTCCTTCCTCCTTTCTTTCGGCTGTATGTTCTACTATCTGAAGAACTGCTCGAGGAGGACCGTCTACGGTGTTTCTTTTTTCTCTTGCTTCTGCTTTCCTCTTCAGTATCTGATGACCGACGTCCCATTTCTATAAGCATAAGTTTAAAGAATATTATTTCTAACATGGTGGCACAATGGATGAAATGCAATATACTAATTTTTTATTTCATGTATTTATTTTAGAGACAGGGTCTCCCTTTGTATCCCAGGCTGGAGTGCAGTGGTACAATAATAGCTCACTGTAACCTGGAAGTCCGGGCTCCCGCGATCCTCCCCCAAGGCCTTCCAAAGTGCTGGGACTACAGGCATGAGCCACCATTCCTGGCCTCAATGTACTACTTTTTATAAAACTTTGTAAAATTTTTTAAAGTCTTATTTAAAGTAAAATTGTTTATGTGCCTTGCTTCTTGACAACAGTTCTTTATACCAATTGTCTCATATTTTAAGTTATATTTCTCATTAATTATATGACATTTTCTTTAGTAATCAACCAACTATTCCTTTATTCTCACATTCCCTGATGACAAAAGATATTTCACTATCTTAGAGTTGAATTTTTTTTCTAACAGAAAATTCTACATCTTTAAAAAGCTAAAACCTCATTAATCATCAACAAAGTACAAACTGAACAATGAACTATAATCATCATTTCACTTGTGAAACTTAGGGGAGAAAATATTAACTAAAGTACTAAAGTTGATGAGGTTATCGTGAAATCAGTCAGCTCTTCACATACTGCTAATACCTATATAAGGTGGTAGAATAATCTTTTTAGAAAGCAATAAAACAATAATTTAAATTCAAAAGATATAATAGATATTATATAATAGATATATCTATAATAGATATATAATAAATATCCACATTTGTATGTGTATATTACACTACACATATATATTTATATCCACATTAAGAAATATGTACACAATTGAACAATAATCTAAAAATGTTGATGCTCTTTTGACAGAGAAATTCTATTTCTACAAATACGTCGAAAAATTATCTAAAGGATATATTCATTAAAATATTCATTACAGCATTACTATGATATCCAGTGAGATAATTTAAGAAAATATGTACATAAGAAAATTAATATTTAAGTGATGAAATATAATTTTCATAATACAAAATATAATTTTTCAAACTATTTCCATATAGTTATGGTAACACCGATATTTAGTATAGAATAGAAAAAACAAATAGAACCTAAGGCTTTCATATTTAGGAATTAACTTAGCTGACAAGAAGCTTAGTTGTCTTACTTTAATCTTTAGATTCTCATATGCAATACTATTTTTTATTAAAATAGTTATTAGTTATCTTTCAAAGTCATATAAAAACAAGATCCATTCATTGTAGTCACTTAAGATGAATAAAAGCTCATATCATCTTTAATATTTATTCAAAATAAGTTAAATACCATCACTATAAACAAAGTATTATGTTGGTGCAAAAGTAACTGCAGTTTTTGCCATGACTTTTAATGGAATATATTTATATATATAAATGTAAGTATGTATTATCTATTTAATATATTAACATTAATATATTAATTCTATATTATTTACATATTTAATAATTATATTCCATTAAAAGTAATGGCAAAAACCACAATTACTTTTGTGCCAACTTATAATATGTTAAATTACTGCTTTGCTTTCGGAAGCATCAGGTGAGCCAGCCCCTCCCTGATTCCAATACAATACCAGTTGAAAAAATCTCTTAGGACTCAAATCAAAACTTTATTTACCTAAAGCCAGAATTAAGGATTTTAAATGTAGCTCTGAACCTCCAAGTTGTTCACATGTCTAAGATTTTACAGTTTAACAAAATACTGGGAAGACTTGGTTTTGAAGCCTTCAGTAAATCACTAACATATCTAAGCCAGTTTCCTCATTTAAAAAATGAAACTACAATAGGTAAAAGATTACCATGATACTTTCCAGCTTTAAATGATTATGAAAGTATAAATATGTACATGTATCTATATATGTAAATACAAACATATATTTAAATACAAACATAATACAGATGTACATAAGGTATATCTGTACATATAAATTCAAACATGTACATGATACTCATTTATACATAAAATATATACATATATCCATTTTATATATATAAAACAGATATCCACATGTGTATGTGTATATATTATACACACACACATATATCCATGTTAAGAAAGATGTACACAATTGAATAATAATTTTTTTATTTCTTGGCTTTTAATTCCTTTCTTGCTTTCACCTTTAATCATTTAAGAATGTTCTTTACACACAAACAACCATTTAAATTAAGATGAGCTTTTACTATCTTGCTATCTTATTTTTAAAAATACCAAAATAAGATTAAAGAAATTAAAAAATATAAATTTGAAAGGGTAGAGACTAGAAAACAACAGGAACATGAGATATGTCAACAAACTTTTGGCAAATGAAAAGTACATGGAGGATTTAGAGGTAAGAAAGCTTATTATGAGGCAACTGTAGAGAATTCCAAGAGAAAAGCAAAATCACATAGCAAAAATCAGAAAGGATAAGGAATTTAAGACATCAGATACCAGAGCAGGCACAATGAGGCCACGAAGCTAAAAAACAAAAAAATTGATTGAATTTATGTAGTAGTGTTTCCAAGTCCCTCCATTCTACCCAACCAGGTGATACTCTCCCCCAATCCCCAGAGGAGATAAGATTTATTTTGGGGGGAAAATGAACCAAAGCAGCACCAGGTCCAAGGACACAGTTAAAAAAAAGACAGAGATGCTAAACTAAAGGTTAAAGAGATTAAGTTGGCCACGTGCAGTGGCTCACGCCTGTAATCCCAGCACTTTGGGAGGCCAAGGCGGGCAGATCATGAGGTCCGGATATCGAGGCCATCCTAGCTAACACAGTGAAACCCCATCTCTACTAAAAGTACAAAAAAATTAGCTGGGTGCGGTGGCGGGCACCTGCAGTCCCAGCTACTCGGGAGGCTGAGGCAGGAGAATGACGTGAACCCGGGAGGCCGCGGAGCTTGCAGTGAGCCGAGATCGCGCCACTGCACTCCAGCCTGGGCCACACAGCAAGACCCCGTCTCAAAAAAAAAAAAAAAAAGAGGTTAAGTTAAAGTCTACAATCAAATAGAAAAGTCACAGCCCTCTTGTTCTTGGATCCAAGAATTCTGAAATCAAGCATATCTCCTACAATGGCAATTAGAGGATTCTTGAATAGCTGCAAAAACTGAACAACACCTAAGAAAAGATATATAAGTATTTGAGAGCTCCCCCTAAAAAGGGCAGGCCCCTACCCAATCACCCTATAATGAAGCCTACTAGTTGACAAGTCCAAACCTTAAATACAGGTTACAACTGTATTTATAACATTTTTCTGTAGACATGTTTTCTGTTAACTTTTTGCTGAATATACAACAAAATATAATCAAACAAGATGAAAGCCTTCACCATAAAAGACAGAAACTAAAACAGAAAATAAGCAAGTGATAGTAAACCAGAGCATACAGAAAAAAACTTCAAGAACAAAAATCACAGCTAATATCCTCAGATGCATATGAGAGGATGATCCAGCAAACAAGACTAGAGGGAACATTTGGCGAACAGGACAGACAGCTGAAAATGTAAACAAATGACAGTTTTAAAAACCACACACACACACACAAAAGGCCAGGTACCATGGCTCACGCCTATAATCCCAGAACTTTGGGCAGCCAAGGCAGACAGATTGCTTGAGTCCAGGAGTTTGAGACCAGCCCCGCCAACATGGTGAAAATTGTTCTTTACAAAAAATACAAAAATTAGCTGGCCTTGGTGGTGCATACTTGTAGTACCACCTACTCTGGAGACCGAGGCAGAAGGATCACCAGAGCCCAAGTGGGCGAGGCTACAGTGAGCCAACATTGTACCACTGCATTCCAGCCTGGGAGACAGAGCGAGACCCAGTCTAAAAAAAACAGACAACAAAAACAATAAGGTTGGAAAAGAGGTTAAAGGACTCAAAAAAAGAAAAAGAAAAAGAGACAGACATTTTACAAACAGAAGAGGATCAATCTGGAGGTCCAAAATGCACCTGATATGCATTCTATAAAAAAAAGAACAGAAAAGCTCGGCATAATGGTATAGGCCTGTAGTCCTAGTTACTCTGAACACTGAGATGGGAAGATACCTTGACCCCAGGAGTTCGAGGCTGCAGTGAGCTATAATCCCACCATTGCACCCCCAGCCTGGGTGATAGGGCGAGATCCTGTCTTAAAAAACAGGAGAAAAGGGATGAAGAAAACTTACCCAAAAATTAAATTTCCAGGTCAGACATGGTGGCTCACATTTGTAATATCAGCACTTTGGGAGGCCAAAGTGAGTGGATTGCTTGAGCCCAGGAGTTTGAGACCAGCCTAGGCAACATGGTGAAACCTCTGTCTCTACAAACAATCAGCTGAGCATGGTGGTGCACACCTGTAGTGCCAGCTACTTGGAGGTGCTGAGGCAGCAGGATCACTTGAGCCCAAAAGGTCCAGGCTGCAGTGAGCTGCAATCACCCTACTGCACTCTAGCCTAGGCAACACAGTAAGTCCTTGTTTCAAAGTTTCAGAATTGAAAGACGAATTGCCCTAAGTCCCTGGGACAATGATTTTTCTAAAAAGACATACACCCAGTATATCTCATAAAAGCTTCAGACACCAGGAATATAGAGAAGATCTCAGAAATTTCTACAGAAAAAAAAAAAAATGGGTAGCACAATAAAAGGTACAGGGGTTTTCACAACACAGAAAACAATGGAGACTAGCCTTTAAAATGCTGAGAAAATGAATCTCAATCTAGAATCTCTATCCAGCCAAATCACTGCTCTACTTTGAGATTAGAATAAAGACATTTTCAGACACGTAAGGTCCCAAAATTACACCCTACACTCTCCCCTTTTCATGAAGCTACTTGACAGTGTGCTCCATGAAAAGGAGAGTATGACAACAGACAACCCAGATTCAAAATATAAGTAATCTTATACTGAAGACAGGTAAGACATCCCAGACTGATAGCATGTAAGCGATACATCAATAAACAAGAGACAAAAATCCTTTCCCTATAGAAGCTTACATTCTAGTACCAGCAATTTTCAAAATGAGGCCTGTAGCCCCTTGGGGATCTCTACAAAACTTTCAAGGGACTCAAGAAGTCAAAACCTATTCACTGTAATACAAAAACATTATTTACCTTTTTCACTGTGCTGACTTTTGCACTGATGGTGCAAAAGTAATAGTGGACAAAACTGCTGGCACCTTAGCACAAATCAAAGCAGAGGCACCAAATTATACTTAGTAGTCACTGTAGCCTTCACTGCCATACAGTCACAGTAAAAAATTAAAAAATAAAAAAAAGCAATTTCAATTAAGAATGTCCTCAATAAAGCAGTAAAAATAATAAATTTTACTAAATTTCCACTGTTGAGTACATATACATCTTTTTAATATTGTTATGAAATGAGAGACACACATAACTTCTCCCATATATTGAAGAATGCTGGTTATTTCAAGAACAAGCATTTGTGTAACTGAATTGCAACTTGAATTAGCTGCTTTTATTATGAAACATTATTTTATTTTAAAAACTCACTATAACTATGCAGACTTGGGTATTTGGAATACCTTTTCTTGAAAATGAAGGGATCCTTCCATTTCAAGGAAAACAGTATTCGTTGCTGATGATAAAATTCAAGCTCACAAGCAAAAATTCGAATTTTAGATAATTTGTATTGCCACCATGAGAATAACAGCTTCTGAATACTTAAAAACTTCTGAGATCATCAGTGATATTAACAAATGTATATTTTTGATATACAATGAAGGGTGCCAACATTAGAAAGATATGCCTAACTCAGTGAGCCAATATTTTCCAATTGGCCAGTGCAAAATGTCACAAAATCACGCATGAGTAAAAGATCCATTCAGAGTGTAAGTCAGACTAATAGATTTTAACATAATGGAGTACCAAAGGTCATCCATATGGTTTCAAAAACCATATTAAAACAGAACTTCAAGAAATTAACACTTAATCAACTTTTGGTGTAATACAAAAGACATAATTACTTGAAAGGGGTACTAAAACACTTATCTGTGTAAAAACCAGATTTTTTTCTAAACTTCAATTAAAACAATTTATCTCAATGGACTGAATGAAGAAGCAGATATGAGAATCCTGCCATCTTCTATTAAACCAGACATCAGAAATTTGCAAAAAAGGAAAATAATGCCACTATTCTCACTAAGTTTGTTTTGGAAAATACAGTTATTTTTCATATCAAAGATATTTATGCTACCACATTTTGGGTTTATTGTTATTAAGTGAATTCATGAAGATTTCAAACTTTTGTTTTAATTAATAAGATAAATATTTATAGATATGATCCAAATAAATGAAAGTTATTGGGGTCCTTAACAATCTTTCAGAGTGCAAAGAGACCCTAAGACTAAAATGTTTGAGAACCACTGCTCTAAGATACTACAGTCATTCCCATTCTCTATTTCTGTCCTTTATACTACATCTCTGAGTAAGGCACAAACAAGTAGAAAAAAAGGGACACAGATCTATGTGCCCTGGGGGTGACCAAAAAAAGAAAACAGGAGAAGGTCAGTATAAATTTTTTCTTTGTTCTAATTACAAACAACATAATTTATCCAAAATAGAAGGCTGGTTGATTACATTTAACACAGGTTAATGAAAGATACAAAAATCCTTCTCTGGAACATACCTCAAAATAACAAGAGCCATTTACAACAAACCCACAGCCAATATCATACTGAATGAGAAAAAGCTGGAAGAATTCTTCTTGAAAACCAGCACAAGACAAGGACATCCTCTCTCACCACTCCTATTCAACATAGTATTGAAAACTCTGACCACAGCAATCACGCAAGAGAAAAAAATAAAGGGCATTCGAATAGGAAGACAGGAAGTCAAATTGTCTTTGTAGATGACATAATCCTATATCTAGGAAACCTCATCATCTCAGCCCAAAAGCTTCTTAAGCTGATAAGCAACTTCAGCAATGTCTCAGGATACAAAATCAATGTGCAAAAATCACTAGCATTCCTATACACCAACGACAGACAAGAAGAGAGCCAAATCATGAATGAACTCCCATTTACAACTGCTATAAAGAGAATAAAATACCTAGGAATACAGCTAACAAGGGAAGTGAAGGACCTCTTCAAGGAGAACTATAAACCAGTGCTCAAGGAAATTAGAGAGGACCACAAAGAAGTGGAAAAACATTCCATGCTCATAGATATGAAGAATCAATATCATGAAAATGGCCATACCACCCAAGGTGACCTAAAGATTCAATGCTATTCCCATCAAACTACCATTAACATTCTTCACAGAATTCGAAAAAAACTATTTCAAAATTCATACGGAACCAAAAAAGAGCCCATATAGCCAAGACAATCCTCAGCAAAAAGAACAAAGCTGGAGGCATCACGGTACCTGACTTCAAACTATACAAGGCTACAGTAACCAAAACAGCATGGTACTGGTACAAAGACAGACATATAGACCAATGGAACAGAATAGAGAACTTAGAAATAAGACCACACATCTACAACCATCCAATCTTTGACAACCCTGACAAAAAACAAGCAATGAGGAAAGGACTCCCTATTTAATAAATGGTGCTGGGAGAACTGGCTAGCCATATGTAGAAAATTGAAAGTGGACCCCTTCCTTATACCTTATACAAAAATTAACTCAAGATAGATTAAAGACTTAAATGTAAAACCCAAAACTAGAAAAACCTTAGAAAAAAATCTAGGCAATACCATACAGGACATAGGCATGGGCAAAAATTTCATGGCAAAAGCGTCAAAAGCAATTGCAACAAAAACAAAAATTAAAATGGGCTCTAATTAAACTAAAGAGTTTCTGCACAGCAAAAGAAACTATCATCAGAACGAACACACAATCTATAGGGGAAAACTTTTGCAACCTATACAACTGACAAAGGTCTAATATCCAGAGTCTATAAGGAAGTTAAACAAATTCACAAGAAAAAAAAGCAATCCCATTAAAAAATGGGCAAAGAACATGAACAGACACTTCTCAAAAGAAGACATTTATGTGGCCAACAAACATATGAGAAAAAAGTCAACATCACTGATCATTAGAGAAAAGCAAATCGAAACCACAATGAGATACCATCTCATGCCAGTCAGAATGGGAATTATTAAAAAGTCAAGAAACTGCCTGGCGCAGTGGCTCACACCTGCAATCCCAGCACTTTGGGAGGCTGAGGGGGGCAGATCACGATGTCAGGAGATGGAGACCATCCTGGCCAACATGGTGAAACCCTGTTTCTACGAAAAATACAAAAATTAGCTGCGTGTGGTGAAGCGTGCCTGTAATCCCAGCTACTCGGGAGGCTGAGGCAGAATTGCTTGAACCAAGGAGTCAGAGGTTGCAGTAAGCTGAGAATGCGCCACTGCACTCCAGCCTGGCGACAGAGCAAGACTCCATCTCAAAAAAAGAAAAAAAAAAGTCAAAAAACAACAGATGCTGGCAAGGCTGTGGAGAGACAGGAACACTTTTATTAATAAACTGTGAGTGAGAATGTAAATTAGTTCAACCACTGTGGAAGATGATGTCACAGGAATCATCCAGAATGGGTGATTCTTTGAGGAATCACCTGTGTGGTGATTCACCAAAGACCTAGAACCAGAAAATACCATTTGACCCAGCAATCCATTACTGGGTATATACTCAAAGAAATAGAAATCATTCTATTATAAAGACACATGGACGTGTATGTTCACTGCAGCATTATTCACAATAGCAAAGACACAAAATCAAACTAAATGCCCATTGCTGATAGACTGAATAAAGAAAATGTGGTACATATACACCATGGAATATTACGGAGCCACAAAAAAAGAATGAGATCATCATTTGCAGGGACATGGATGGAGCTGGAAGCCATTATCCTCATCAAACTAACACAGGAAGAGAAAACCAACCACCACATGTTCTCACTAATAAGTGGAAGCTGAACACTGAGAACACATGGACCTGGGAGGGGAACAACACACAATGGGGCCTGTGGTGGGGGTACAGGGGAAGGGAGAGCATCAGGAAAAATAGATAACGCATTCTGGGATTAATATTTAGCTGCAGCAAACCACCATGACACACGTTTACCTATGTAACAAACCTGCACATTCTGCGCATGTACCCCGGAACTTAAAATAAATCCTTCCTTAGAGAAACCAAGAAAAGGTTGAAAAACCACTGTGACAAAACTATAAATATTTCAAGTGACACATTTACATTTCAGAAAAATTACACTGAAATATAATTAATCCAAATAAAAGCAAAAGGTCACCATATTTCTTTGTTATAGTTAACTTCAAACATTTATTCACAAAAGGGAGTGAACACTAACAGCAAATCACAAGGTAAATCTCAAAATTGTCCTCTCTATGACAGGTACTGAAGTCCTATTCACCCACAGACATAAACTTACCCCTAGATTTCCATTATGTCATCAGCATGTAATTAAATACACTTGCCAATTCAAGTCATGGTAATCAATTTATATTACATACTCCTAGTAAGGAAGAATTCTTTATACTTAACTCCACCAGTAAGGAGCAATGAATGGAAAGACACATTAATAGTTCTTTCTGGTAAGGGCAGTGAATGATGAATGGAGCACAGGCTTTTAGAGTCCCATAAGCTAACAATTTTCAATCTATCTGTAAGTGAAAGAGACAATATGGGACAGAGCTCCTATAGCTCTTGGCTTCCTGTTCTCACTCTAGTTCTTCCTGGTTGTAGCCTCATGGTTGCAAAACTCACCCAACTACTTCCACTACAGAATTGAAGCCATGGCATGCAATGACTACAGGAGGAAATCAATTTACAGAAAACATCTTATTGTAAAGTTCAGGTGCCTGATTTCTGTCAAAACACTTCTCCCATCACAATTAAAAACTTGCAAGCATCTTTCTTTTTAAAAACGCATGATCAATCATAGGAATTTATCCCCAATGGTTTGGAAATGAAAGCAGGAAATACAACTATAGATCTACTATAACAACCCGCTTTCAAAGAACTTTTCCAATTCATAACACCCCTCTTTGTGAGACTGGTTGAGTTGGCAAGGCCAATTAACAAAAAGGTGCCAGCTGTTTTTCTCGTTTTCAGATTCTGACATTTTTAGCCCTCTTATTGAAAAACATAAATAAAGTCACTTAGCATGAAATCTTTGCCTGCAAAGAAAGTGAATATTCGTAAACTCTAAGACTATAGAGGCTCTTAAAGGATACCTAGTTTCCCCCAAGGTTGCAACTGTCACACTTGCTCCAAATCTTAAACCTGGGAACTCTGCTTACCTCCTTCACTTAGAGCTTTTATAATACATCTAAGTTCAAAGACAACAGCTCGAATGTTTTCTTGTGACAACAAAAGACATTTGAATTTATGTATATACTACCTAGTTAGTTGGAACACAATTGGGTTACTGTTAATTCTGGAAGTGGAAAAAAATTTTTTTTGTTTAGGTTTCCAGTGTGCATTTAAAGAAACACAACCTCTGAGAGAAATTACGTCAAGGTTAACCTAAAATCAAGAGCAGGCAACATGCCTTACGGTGCATTATAACATCTTGCAAAAGTAAACAAAGCCATATGCTCTTAGTCACATGGCCACAAGTACAGAAGTCAAGGGAATATATAGTGTGTTTAAGGCAAGCATATTTATACTTCAAGAAAGGAACGTCTATTTCACCCTGCACCACTTCTCTCAGCAAGCCAGTGTGAGCCAGAAAGGGTAGGGCGGAATCAGAAAGAGGTGGATCTAAGGCAGGGACAGCGGAGTGGATGGGATAGAGGGCACCAGAATCCAGCCTCCCTCTTGCTCCACCCTACCTAGAGCTAGTGAGGAAGCGCCAGGCTTATATTGCAAGATGAGCCAGGAAACCCAAAAGCAGCGATGAAGAGCCAGGAATGGGGGGCGAGGCGAGGAGTCGGCGAACTCTCCGACACGTCCTCAAGACAGAGGGCCAAGCTTGAGGCCCGCGGCCACCCACCCACCCATCCTACAGCCACCAGCCTTGACCCAGGGAGTCCGGGGCCTCCCAGGTGCTGGACGCATGCGCACGTTGACACTGCACACGCCGCGAGGCCGCCGCCCACCCCTCAGCCGACATCCAGCGCAAACTGCGCCAGGCCCCACGCCGCCTCCTGCCAGAGCAGGGCCTCGGAGCCCCGCAGCCACGGACGCCGCTCGCCAGGCTCTGGTCGTGGGCATCACCTCGGTCCAGAGCTTTGGGCTCACACCTTCCGCTGCCGTGCAAGCGCCGCAGACCCTGAGACGTTTCTTTAGATCAGGGCGCCGCCGGCGTACACCGAACTTCCTTCAGTTTAAGCTCAGCGCCTTCCTGGTTCTAGCGCCAGGCAGTTTCAGCCGAGATATCGAGTGCATCGATGGATGCTGCCAGGCTCTGGGAATGCCGAGGGAGTAGATTTTAACGCTGCCAATTTTTTGTTTGGCGTTTGTTTTGCGTGCCTGTTTATTTTGATTTTATTGTTACCAAAAGCAATAAAGGTGGGACTGGAGAGTGTTATTGTCTTAGTAGTCGTCGTTATCGTCATGGGTAATCAGTAAACAAATCTGCATCGTAGGAAGTTATGTTTATGACACCTACACGAAACAAAATTGGTTATCTCATGCTGGGGGAGGGGGAAACTCACCCAACGATAATAAATCATGGGAGTGTGTCTGTATAGAGTCGTGTGTGATTAAATTGTAATGATTTATTTGCAAAAATGCATTAAAAGTCGGTGTTTCTTCTGCCCTGAAGGTGAAGACACTCACAAGTTGAGTGCAAATTAGTTTCTCAGATTAAAGTAACTGGTTAGTAGAGGAATAGGAGAAAGCTGCCTGAGGCGAGGCGGGGAGCGGTTTCTTCTGAAGGAGAAATCAAATTTATAGGTGTTTGGGGTTTTTTAATTTAAACCAATAGAAATTAAAGAGACTCAGCATTTTCTGTAACTCATACTACATAACTTATTTTTCCTTACATGAAAATTATTTTTTCCTCATTTACGCTTAAGCAAAGCTAAAAAGATAAATAAATTGTTGGCCTGGGTTTTGGTCGACTATGAGAACCAACTCATTCACCACTGCTAGATAACCAAGCTACAATTTTCCGCAGATATTTGAGATGGTAAAAAATCACCTCCACAATATATTTTTCATAAATAATGTACCTTAACTAGCCAATTTTGAGGCACTGTTTTAAAACTTAACTACTACAACACTACGTGTATATTTTAAATAATTCAAAAGCTGGGGAAACCCTTGTTGGGGTCCTGAATTTTATTGGAACCTGTGTATCCGTCCACAGACTGTCAGCTGAGCTTTACCACAAATGCTTTTTTTTTTTTTTTTTACCAAAACTGTATTTTGAAATGTCCTATCTCTGGAAAATATTTGCTGTTTAATGAAACAAAATCATTGGAACTTTGTGAGCATTTACTAGTATATGATTTTATAACCTTGAATTTTTTTTAAAGTAAACCTCCCTTAGGCCAGTGGGAATCTGTGGTCAGACACTAAAGATTTCTCTAGCTCCATCTGTTATCAACACTACTATTCCTAAATATGCAATGAGCCAAAAAGCTGAGATCACGGGAAAATCTATTGGTTTGAATTACACAATAGTTGTGTCTGTGACTTCCCTGATTACCTTTAAAATGGTCATCTTTCCCTCAAGCTCAGTAGTTGAAATATGAGTTCAGACCTAAAAATCATGCTTAAAAAGGCAAACTAGTAGCTGGTGGGTCTCCTGATTCCTTGCCGACTTCTAACAGTGGTTATTTTTGAGTTATTTATGAATATGTGTTTAACACCTTCAGTTTGAGAGCACCTTGAGCACCATATCCACTTAGCTCACCCCATTACTGGCCTTTCTGCTAAATAATCTTAAAAACAGATTTTCACGAAGGACTAAAGTTTTTTGATTATTTTCCTCTGATAATATCAGAAAGTAGTTACAGAGAGTAACCCAAGACTCAATGTGAAATTGTTTCTAAATTTGTGTAACTTTGGAAACTTTGAGTATTTGAGTCCCTTTTGTGGTGTAACAAAACAAAAGCAAGTACTGACACAATGTATTAATACCTAAAAGCTATAGCTGTGGAAAAATTATAGACATTGGCTCTCCTAAAAGTGGCAAAAAATGAAATGTTTTAAAAAGGCAAAACATTTCTAAAAAGCATGATATACATAATCCTTAAATTCACCAAATGTGAACATTTTAATATGAGTATTGTAGAATAACATAAGGTTATATCCAGCTTCTATTTACATCTATTTGAGAAACGCTAATATATTAAGTTATAATTGTGTTCTCTTTTTACAAGTGTTTCAGATTGTTTTGACGGAACTTCTTAAATTATCTGCTAATTTGTTTTGATGCCTTAACCAATATATGGAAGATGTACATATTAATGTTCTGTAATTCCTCTTATTTTTACTGAGAGTATTAGATCCAAAATAATGATCAAGTTACCTTTAACTTCCAGAAAGTCTGCATTAATATTCAGAGTACTTGAAAATGTCCCCAAGCCACACTTAAAGAGGTATATTTGTTTACACACTTAAATATAACTTTTCATATGTAAATATTCTTTTGTGAGTATATATTTGCATAGCCACACTTTTCACAGCAAGCCCTGTCCGGCACAATACAGACAAATGACTCAGGAATATAGATGTTCCTCTAATGTAACAAACCGTTCCGAGGAAAATAGACCAGAAATAGAATTTTGAAACGTTGCGGGGGGAGGGGAGGAAGAGAGAGAGAGAGAGAGAGGACCTTTACTCTTGGCGAGCGTCTCTTTTTTAGCACTCCGCAATAAATGAAATTAGACGAGGTACAAACTTAACGTCGATTTTTTTTTCAGACTCGAATAGGGATAATCTCTTGTTTTTCAAATTAGTAAATAAACTCGGATGTTTCCCAAGATGCTAAAGAAGTCCTGTAATTCACCATAGAGGGGTCCGGTTGCAAGGAGCAAGGGAGAAGGGTGGGAGTTCTGAGACCTCAGAGGGGAAACGAACGAAGTCGAGCTGTCCTTGACCGGGCGCTAAGGAAACACTTTAAAATGAGATCTGTCAGCTAACAGCTGCTCGGGAAACTTGTTAAATCGACCGGTCCCTTTTAGCGGGGTCTGTCCATAGTGGAGTCAGCTAGGCTCCAGGACACGAATAATAGAGCGAATAACACGGACCGAGGGGCGAGGAACTTGGAGGAGACCCGGACTCAACCTGCCTGCGAGCCGGGAAGCTCCTAAGACAAGCTGCGCGGGTCGGAGAAGGTGCAGACAACCCTCACTCTGGGCAGGATGATGCTGGGCGGTGGAGCTACTGCCGGCAGGGTTCGAGGGTGTGAGTGAGAGGCGGGGATGCAGGATTGGGATGCGGGCTCAGGATGCGAGAATGGGATGCGGGGCCTATAAACTGCTGGGCGGTTGATGCAGGGCAGGGACGAGGAAAAGAAATGCGAAGCTGAGCAGTTGCGAGGCATCCTGACTCCAAGCAAGGCTGTAGGTAAGAATGTAGTGTCGGGATACCAGACTGACTCTAAGAGCTGCGCACTTGTCAGTTTTCTCTTGGCCCCACCCCGCGGGGTCTATCCAGCTCCCCAGTGTTTAACTAAGTCATGACACCAACGCAAAATCCACGCCTAATTAAATTAATTAGGGATTCTTGTCAATCCTGGATTAATGGCCAAGAGCATAGGCGGCAGGGGCTATCTGGAAACCTAAGCGGCCCGGAACCGGCCTCCTCTCCCCGCCCCCTCCAGTCCCCCTGTGCTGCCCTTCCACTCCAGCCCCAGCCTGCCCGAACTCCAATCTCTCTCTCTCCTCCTTCTCTCTCTCTCTCTCT
>NW_012118265.1:11747272-11771574 GCF_000951035.1 Colobus angolensis palliatus | reverse complement strand
AGGAGGAGGAGGAGCAGGCGGAGGAGCTGGAGGAGGGCGCTCTCCGGTCCGGGAGCTGGACATGGGCGCTGCTGAGAGAAGCAGGGAGCCGGGCAGCCCGCGACTGACGGAGGGTAACGACCTGACTGACCCCGGGCAACGGTTCCCCTTCCCTCCTTCCTGACTCCTCTCGGGCGGGAGAGGACTCCGAGGCCCAGCGGAGAGGGGAGAGGGACGCGGAGAGGGCCCTGGACCCCAGCTTTGTAAGCTAGAGTGATAGTGGAAGGGTGGGGGTCCGGTGGTATGCTCGGTCGTGGGTGGGGTCCTAGTGTGTTGCTGCGGGGGAAGCGTGTGGGGTTTGTGCGCGCCCTTCCCAGATGTTCCCATTCCATCGAAATGCATTTTTCACCAGCCGGAGGATGGGCCCGCGGCCCGGATGGCCCGCAGGCGGACGTGGAAGTTCGCGGGGCCGGGCTGCAGGAGGGGGTGCCGGACCGGACGGCGGGACTAAAGCTAGCCTCTAGCAAGGAGTTTGCGGGGAGGGAGAAGGGGAGAGGTGGAAAGCTCGCCTCGTGTTTGGGGCCGCCAAGACCCCTCGAACTCCGCAGAGACCCTGAATCTTTGGATCTTAGGGGCCAAAACTTCCCGTTCTCTTTGAAGGTAGAAGGAAGCCAACGAAAGCTAGGGTCCAGGCTACGCTGCTTCTCCCCGGCGAGGCGTTTCGGTTTCTTGGTGTGTTGGGGGCGGGAAGGGGGAGGTGGGGATCTATATTTACACAATTCCTTTAGTGTTTTCAATCACCCAGTACTCGGTTCTCTTAGAGCAAAAATCCTTTGGTGCTAGCGCAGTGTTAGGAAATGTCTTTATCTCAATGGCAGAGCATCCTATAACAATTCAAAGGAGTTCAACAATAAAATTAATTTGGCACTTGGTGCCTGCAGTAACTGGTGTACTGCCATATTTTTCCAATTAAGAAAATATGTGGCATGCGTGAAATCACATATTTAAGCAAGCAATTAAGTTGTTTATAACACGGTCTGTTCCTGTTTAGATCATTAATTGGAAATTTGGGGACAAAAATAGAGATTTTATTAAGTCTGTTGATCAACTTGAAATTTGAACATCTCCTCGAAGCCCCAAAACTTTGAGTGGCATCCACTGTGTAGATGACATGTAAGAGACAAAGCCTTCCCACCTCATTGGCAGCATCTAAAGGGTGTGTTTTCATATTTTAATTTCAGTACAATATCAGTAAAAATATTTGCTATTAAATTGGTCCATAATGTTCACTATAATGTTATCCACTTCCTTCCTAAAGAAGGGACAAATGTCCACAAAACGAACTCTGAGAACTAGAAAATACGGCAATACTTAAGATCACCGTAGCTAGTAATGCCCCGCAGGGCCGAGATCTAGCGACTCTTCTTCCTCCAAACCAGCACCAGGTCTTCCTAAATTTGTAAAATGGTGGAATTACTGTCAAGGTGCCCAGCTCAGCCTCCCGGCCTTGAGTCCACAACTACAGGCCCAAACTGCAGGTTCGCCAGCGCGCTTGACGGCGAGGTTCCGATCTGAACCCCAGGCGGACGCAATTCCTGGGATTCTTGATTTCCAAGATCAGGACAAGTATTAATTTCTCTGCAGACCAGCTCTTCCGGAAATGATTTTTAACACCCACGCTGGCCTGGATCCTGCGCTGGAAAAAACTACAAACAGCCTCGGCTATCTAAACTCAGCTTTGACTCCTTAAAAACCGGAGTCTCTGATTCGGGCGCAGAGTGTAAAGGTCCCAGGGCGATATACATATGGTGACTCTATATGCTCACACTAGAAGAGCTCCTGTTTTTAAAGGGAGGAGAAGGACAGGACAGTGGCAACGGATGTGTGCAAACCCAGAGCAGAAAAATGCATATTTTATTAAACATCCGAGCTGCTGGTTGCATGAAAAGGCTTTGAGCAACCAATAGAAACCGAGGATCGCGAATATTCCGCTTGAACCTGTTGATCTCTGTGGGTTAAGCGTTTAGGGTCGAGTCTGCGTTTCCACGAGGGAGGGCGAAGAGAGAACAGAGAGAGCGATTGCTTTCGCCCGCCACCGGAGGCTGTTTTTCCGCCTCCTGCCTTCTGGCCCGGCGTGGGCGGCGAGCCCTTTGGGCCGCCAACATGGCGTGGGCGCCTGTGCTCGTGCGACCCTGGTCGGACAGGGCGAACGGAGATTACCTGGCTGCCCAGGGTACCTTATGCAGGGTTTGGCCTGAGCCCAGGGGCAGCGAGGGATGTCTGCGGATGCGGCTCCCTGTGCGGCACTACACCGGAGTCTGTTTCTCTCGCTGATACCCTTCGGCCCAATTGTTCCTAAATTAGACCGGCAAGTTTGCGGTAGGCAGAGAGCCGGAGGTGGTGAGAGCTGTCCTGAGAACGAGTCAGCCTTCTGGGAATGGCCGGTGTGAGAGGCCAGTGGGTGGCCTTGCCGCGCCCTTATGTCCAGACCTTGCTCTGTGAGAGGCCTGGCGCTGCGCCTTTGATTTCTGGGAGTGCTCGGGAGAAAGTGAGTGCGAAAGTGAGTGGAAAGCATTTGGCGTTTGCTGGGGAAGGCCGGGAACTGTGGGGTGGACAGTGAGTGGAGGTACCTTTGCGGAGGAGGTGGGTGGTTGACTGCCCACCTTGCCCCAGGCGGCTGCTCAGACTTGACCTTTGCGCTTCTCCGGGGTATTCTTCCTCCGGGTGGGGTGAGAAGCCGGATCAGGATTCCACGAGGGGGAACGATTCTCTATCCTTTTTTGCGACAAATCTGGTAACGGGATTTGCTGTGCTGTTTTTGTCCGTGTGTGTGTTTGTGTGTGTGTGTTTGTGTGTGTGTGTTCGTGTGTGTGCGCATGGATGCATGTGTGGCCCCGCTGGGGTGCCCCCTCCAGTGTCCCCGGAGCTGAAAGATCGTAAAGAGGATGCGAAAGGGATGGAGGACGAAGGCCAGACCAAAATCAAGCAGAGGCGAAGTCGGACCAATTTCACCCTGGAACAACTCAATGAGCTGGAGAGGCTTTTTGACGAGACCCACTATCCCGACGCCTTCATGCGAGAGGAACTGAGCCAGCGACTGGGCCTGTCGGAGGCCCGAGTGCAGGTACCCAGCTGCCAGGAGGTCGAGGGCCCAGGGAGCAGAGAGAGCCTGGGTTTGGAAAGAGGCTTGGGGAACACACTCGAGAGGTGGCGGTTCTAGTGTCTGGTGTAAGATGAGAAGGAAAGAGATATCTTTACTAGAGGTCTTATTTTCCAAAGTAGTTGTTAGTCCTATAGCACTCCCCTCCCTTTTTTCTTCCATCCTAACATATGTTCCCAGAAGAAGAAAGCTGTGCTGGGCTTTCTCCCAGAGTTTCTATAAACCACACCCCCCTCGCCTCGCGCTGGCTTTAATGTGGTTTAATCCTAATGGGCCTACTTTTATAAGGCTTAAAAAAAAATCCCACAGAAAACGTTTTATCTCTGGATGCCTTGAAAGTTCCAAGGAGTATTTCGCTCTCTGGAGTTTGATTTCCTTGAAGGTCTGCTCTGCAGGGTCTAGGTTTGTCAAGCGGATATCCCAATTAGGTTTATAGATGTTCAGACTATAAAGAAAATTAGTAACTGTTAAGTGCAGAAATTTACAGTCTGCTGTTAGCGGTCGATCTCAAACTGTGTGTGAAATAGCGGAGAAATAAACGCATTTTGGTCACTCTTTGTTCATTTGTTTAACCAAGGCAACGAAACTGACCCTAAAGAAATTAGATTTTAAAACAAACCACATATCTTAGTATTTATATTTCCAAAACCTGCCCCCCCTAGCACGTGCCATACCCAATGAAGTTAGGATTGAAACAGATTTTCTTTATTGGTCGTGGAGGCAAATGTGATAGCAAAAATAGGCTTTGGAGTCATTTAAAGGAGCAAATTGTGTACTTTCACATACACATATCCTTCTGGCTTTAGGGGGAACAAATGTAAATGTTTCAGATTATATTTCCTCTCAAATAATAAAATAGAATAAAATGATAGTCATTATTTGTTTGAACACATGGAGCAGTTTTAGGCCCGCACATCTGCAGCTGTTACAAAGTATCGCTGTAACATAACAGATACTCCCTGGGTCTCTGGGCACAGAGACCACCATCTGTAGCGAACTATGCACAATTCTTAAGGGGCTTCCCGCATCTTGTAATAGGATCAGGAAAAAAAAAAAAAGAGCAGTCACGTTGAAGAGGAAAAGTAATAATAGGCTGCCTTGGTCATCACAGCATCAGCAGCAGAGCCTTCCTTTTTAAGCCTCTCCTGCTTTGCTCTGTGCACTGAGATCTCCAGAGGCTCAGCAACCCCTTAAAAACATGATGATAATTATTACAGTTATGATTATTAGTATCTTAATTCCAACTCTTCTAGAGGAAAAAAAGGCAAGAAGCCTCAGGCCATGTGAATTACACAAAGGATGCCACCCTGGCACACAATCCACCCTCTATTATACTAAATAGCAGAGAAATTTTTGAAGATTTACATTGACTATAACACTTGCTTTCAAAAACATAGCAATAAAAGCTCTGAAGCAGTATTTTTACTTTAATGGAGTTTTTAAAACTTTAATTTTTGAGTCAATCAATATGCTTTATTATTGAAAGTGGAATACAAAAGCAAGCTTTATTTGAATTTTTAAAAATCTGTCATACTGCCTGTAAAAGTTGTCAAGTTTAAGCAGGTAACATCCAGGAGAACAAAGTACCTAAGAGTTACTCGCTTTATACATACTTCATTCTCCTTTCGCTGAATGCTCTTCTTTTTTTCTCTTAAGAAGTGTACTTTATTGTTGTTTCATACTTTTATTTACATTTTAGTTATTTTCTAGATGTTTTCCTACTATCCTAACTGCAAGCAGTGGCTTTTTCTAAAGAAGCAAATTAGATTATCATGATAATGGTGCACAATTATTCTGCTACTGTGTTTCACTCTGCTGCACAGAGGAACAGAGAAATTCTAAACTTCTTTGTAGTGAGGCTTTTATGACACTAATTACCTCTCCCCAACCCTTACAACTCCTTCTCCCCAAAAGAGTTATTATTGCTCTGGTGTTTGGTTTTTCTTTAAGATGAAGCTAATTAACATTACAGGCTATTAGTGAGCACATTCTTCTCAGGTCTTAACTGGGCAAATATCTAAACACATTATCATATTGGTATCAGGTACCAAGTAGAGTTTTAGGCCATGGGGACTCTGTTATGTGAAAAGATGAAATCAGGACTAATAGTAATGTATCTTGCAAAAGTCTATAAAATCTATCTTTCTATTTCTGTAGTTAATTTACATGTTTAACTTTGGAAATTGAGGCTGTTTTATACAATTCAAAGATTGCTTGCTATATCTCCCAGTTCTTATCTAAACCACGATTCTTTTCTCTTTGCACTCTTGTAATTAAAAAACATTTTTAGTCATAATATCTAGATTTTTTTTTTCTCCCTCCAACCTATAGGTTTGGTTTCAAAATCGAAGAGCTAAATGTAGAAAACAAGAGAATCAACTCCATAAAGGTATGCTTCTTATACAAGGAACATTTGATAGTCTGAGCAAAGAGAGAAGTAGTGAATATTACTATTACAATGACAGAAAAAATAAACCTCAAAAATGACAATGGTTCTTGACTTAATAATCCTCAAAGGCTGTTAATGGAGTCCTAAAGTTTGGGAGTAAGTTATATTTATTTAAATTTTGGATGCAATTTAGAAAGATAATAGTCCAGTTTCAAAGTAATTAGTTCTATCTTGTACTATTTGGAACCCTGAAAAATGCTACAAATGTTAACCTCACATTATTTTTCTTTTGTACTTTTTACAGGTGTTCTCATAGGAGCCGCCAGCCAGTTTGAAGCTTGTAGAGTCGCACCCTATGTCAACGTAGGTGCTTTAAGGATGCCATTTCAGCAGGCAAGTATAGTTTCAAGCTGTTTTTAAATATAAAAATACCTGTTTGCTTGAACTGTTGAACATCACCTATCTCTGAGCCCAGATGTCAATGTCTGCACAGTTGGATAATCTATTTTGAGATGATATAGTGGACCCACTACCCTTTAAAAACCTACACAGCATTAAGGGCCTGAATGCCTACTCCCTTCTGTCCTGATAGGAACCCCTGAAGAGGCCTGGGGGCAGTAACTGGCCCTTTAAAAATACACTAAATGTTGCCCTTAGAGAGAGAGGAAAGAAAAGTCTTTTGATTAAGATTTTGTCAAATCCAATAGAGAGATTAGTCCTAAGGTATTTCTAAGGCAACCCTCTAGATACTTTTGTAGGTATTTTCTACCTCTTAGTCACATTAAATAACTCTGACAGAAGAAAAATAAATAAACACGAGTACTCCCAGCTCAGACTTTCGTTTTTTCTTTCTTTTGTTTTTAAATCTGTTTCTGCAAACAAAGCTTCATCTCTGGTAAAGAGAGAAGTCTTGGTCTTCCCAGGGCTGCCCTGCCTTTGCAAATCCTAAGCCATAAAGAAACCTTTAAGAGTATATTTTAAAAGGACAGCCTGCAGCAATGATTTAATCCTGGGAAATCCCAGTGCTCTGAACTCCCCGCTCTCCAAGCCTGAGGGCGAAATCCTTTCCCAACCAGTGTCTGACCTTCCCCATCCTCAGCCAGGACCCCTGCTTGGCATGGCTGTGATGTCATGAATTAGCTCTCAGTCTCCAGTGACTTGGACGGGGAGACACATAGGTGTGCCCATGAATTGAGACTCAGTGTCAGGGAGATCTTAGCTCTCTTGGTGCCACGGGACTCTGGCATCCTAATGTTGGGCTTTGGAAACAAGGGAGAATGACTGAAGAAAGAGAGAGGGGTGACTTTAAAAGGAGACCTTTACTGCTCAAAAGGTAATCTTTGGGCCAGCAGCAGCAACAACACTGTCTGGGAGATTGTTAGAAATTCAGAATCTCAGGCCCCAACCTAGACCTTCTGAATCAGAATCTGAATTTTAACGAGATCCCTGGGTAATTCTTGTGGCAGTAAAGGTTAGAAGTACCGACTCACAATTGTGCCTATTGTGGGGCAGATGGAATAACTTCCCTGAATGACATTAAAAAGTTGCATAGTTTGCTTGTTGGTACTCCGTTGTTTTGGTAGTGGGGTAAGAGATGCTTGGCAGCATCAGGAGAAGAGGGTAAGGATCCTCACCCACAGTCTTTCCAATATACCATTTCAGCCCAGTTCCCAAGGGAGACGGCCACATTCCTGCAGACGGGGGTTCCCGGGGTCCAGGGAAATAAACCTACCCCAACTGAGTTTCGGAGACCCAGGGGGCAGTGGAGTAACCATGTGGAACCCCAGATTCAGCAACAGGCTGAGAAAGTCACTGTCGGAACAAGATGCACAGCCAAATGCCCTCTCCCCGTGCCCAAACACAACCCAATTCTCCCTCTGGCCAAGCTGGACGCCGTTAATGCTCTGTTTCTATTCTGTTGTCACCCTAGGATAGTCATTGCAACGTGACGCCCTTGTCCTTTCAGGTTCAGGCGCAGCTGCAGCTGGACAGCGCTGTGGCGCACGCGCATCACCACCTGCATCCGCACCTGGCCGCGCACGCGCCCTACATGATGTTCCCAGCACCGCCCTTCGGACTGCCGCTCGCCACGCTGGCCGCGGATTCGGCTTCCGCCGCCTCGGTAGTGGCGGCCGCAGCAGCCGCCAAGACCACCAGCAAGAACTCCAGCATCGCAGATCTCAGACTTAAAGCCAAAAAGCATGCCGCAGCGTTGGGTCTGTGACGCCAACGCCAGCACCAATGTCGCGCCTCCTCCGCGGTACTCAGCCTGCACGCCCTCCTCGCCCCGCTGCTTCTCCGTTACCCCTTTCAGACTTCGAGAGCTGGCCCCCTTTCCTCCTCACTGACCGTCCCTTGTTCCCTTTCGCATCCTGGACTCGGAAAGCCAGACTCCACGCAGGACCAGGGATCTCAGGAGGCACCCAGGCGCTGTGGCTCCTGCCCGTTTTCCTACCCGAGGGCCTAGAATTCGGTTTTGTAGGAGCGGGTTTGGGGGAGTCAGGAGAGAGACTGGACAGGGGAGTGCTGGAACCTCGGAGTTTGGCTCACCGCAAAGCCACAACGATGGACTCTTGCATAGAAAAAAAAATCTTGTTAACAATAAAAAATGAGCAAACAAAAAAATTGAAAGACAAACCGGAGAGAAAAAGAGAAAGGGAACTTATTTCTTATTACTATTTGGCAGAAGCTGAAATTGGAGAACCAAGGAGCAAAAACAAATTTTAAAATTAAAGTATTTTATACATTTTAAAATATGGAAAAACAGCCCAGACGAATCTCGAGAGAATGTGGGGGAGTTAACAACTTAAATGTGTGTTTTTAAAAATGCGCTAAGAAGGCAAAGCAGAAAGAAGAGGTATACTTATTTGAAAAACTAAGATGAAAAAAGTGCGCAGCTGGGAAGTTCACAGGTTTTGAAACTGACCTTTTTCTGCGAAGTTCACGTTAATACGAGAAATTTGATAAGAGAGGCGGGCCTCCTTTTACGTTGAATCAGATGCTTTGAGTTTAAACCCACCATGTATGGGAGAGCAAGAAAAGAGAAAATATTAAAAAGAGGAGAGAGAAAAATAATATTAACACAAAAAGATGCCACAGACAATGATTTCTCTGAGAAATTATTATGGCAAAACTGTCCGGACTGCTGACAGTAAATTCCGGTTTGCATGTTACTTGTATTCCATTGATGGTGTGTCTCCTCCCACCCCCTTATCTCCCATGCACTCACTCCATTTTCATCTTCACTATGAAAAACAATACCAAAAGCATCTGGAAATTGATATCTATATCCATATATTTGCCCTGTCTTCGATCCTGGGGAACAAAAGAAAAAAGTCAGAAAGGGAAAAAATTACACTCATTGTCCTAAGAAGACAGAGGTGGGCAGAACATGGGAAAGGAAAAAGAAAACAAGACCACCAAATGAAATAATGAAGGTGCAGCGCCTCGCTGTGCCAGACACAGTAGGCGCTCAATCAATGTTAGTTCCCACCATTACCCTTTTCTTGTGTTCCTTCTTATTGGTTTCCCGAAGTCCTATTTGAAGACAGTGCTTTATTTCCCCCTCTCTATCCCGTCAAATTCACCTTAAATAACACCCAGCTAGATACAGGCACTAGGTTTGTGTAAGATATGTTGATACACACGAACAAAGTTTATTTTGGCTATAATGTGTGGACTGACTTTCAACATTTGCATTTTATCTCAAAAAGGTGTATCTATTCAAGAAACTTTTTTGTTGTTGTTGTTTTCGGTTGTTTGTTTCAATTCATGTAGCTATTTAAACTGGGATACTTTGGACTAAGCCAATCTGTATCCCAATTCGCTGGCAAGCCTAAGTTTGTGGGTTTTTGTTTTTGTTTTTGTCTTACCTTCTAATTTACAAGAAAGAGGAAAAGCTCTTCTAACCGAACTTTGGTATGCGGTTGAGCTTTGTAACTATTTGTTCTCCATGAAAACAAAATTATTTATATTTGACATATTTTTTCTAGTGTATTAAGTTATTTTAAACAAAGATGTTATCTCATGACGTGTTGTCAGTACAAAATGTGTCGCCTCCACTTCTGTTAAACCTTTTAAATAAGTGCCAAGTTATAATTGAAGACACTTTGCGATCAATTGAATGAAAATATCGTTTCATTTGATGGGGTTGCGTCATCTTTGTTCCTGTTACTATTAAAATATCCGGGATAGTCTTTCCCTTTTCCCTTTTGATTAATGCGTATCACTCTCTCGAATATACCAACTTGGAAAAGTGCTTGCCTCTGCTCTTCCGTGCCGCAGTCAAGGGGCAGTAAGAAGGGTGGCTGTGTGGCTGTCGCTAGCGCTGAGCGCATTTCTCGCCGCCGGCCCCCTCCATTTTATCCACCCAGCATAGAAACAGGGTTATACCAAATTAATGAAAGAACAGATAATAAGTAAAATAACATAGGATAGAGTAACTTCCTTACCCAAGATGGACTCTTGTTATTCATTTTGCTATAATTTCAACCTTTGTCTGGGGACACTTTGGGGAGGAAGGAAAGAGGGATCCTGCGGTGCGAAATCAACCTGAGTTTGGTATGGCATAATCGACAAGCAGTCCCAGTTCGTTGACCCTCTCTGGAGCGGGGCAGGTGCTGACTTTGGAGCGGGAAAAGAGCCGCAAAGGCGGGCCGGCGAGGGCACTGTGGAGGGCGGATTCCCCATCTCACACTCCTGTTTAGGGTTGGCTGAAGCAGCTTCTTTATTGGTTAAATCTAGACGGTGGAAGCCAGAATCGGGTTTAGGAAAAGCCTGGCCTTGAAAATAATGAGGAGCTCTCTCTCCCCGTGTCGTAGCCCCCTTCTTCTGGAAGAAATCCCACTAGTAAAGCCCAAAGGTGCTGCCTGTGTGGGGATAGATGGAGACTTTGAAGACTCGGCCCTGACCAGGTCCGAGACAGGAACTTTCTTTCCCGCGCGGGCTCTTGTGAAGACGGGACCTTCCGCGAAGACTGAAGTGTCCTGAGCGTCCCCTGAGACTCCCCACCCTCGTGCTGGAGGGTGTGTAAAACCACTGACAAAACCCCACATCCTCCAGCAGTGTTCCCCATCACCCCCACTTGGCCCTCTCCCAGGTCTGAGCTCGTGTTCAAAGGTGTTCCTCAGCATAGACGTGGGCGATAGGTTTCTTTCTTAGAACTTTCAAAGACCACTGAACAGGATTTGGGCCGTATTCAGTGCGCAGGCCTTGCGGGTCTCCTGGTTGATGAACGTAGATAGTTTTTATAATAAACATCTGCCTGCGGGCCTGGTACGCCCTGAAGCAGCCAGGCCATCCGCCATAGTCGGTGCCGGGGCCAGGGGTCCTAACAGACAGGCTCGAAGCTCCAAACGCTAATCCTAACCCAGATCCCAACACGGGTTCGGACCCTGGAGACCCTGGGGCAGGGGAGATGGTGGCTCCGACTCGGGGCCAGTCTGTCCCACGTGGCGGAGCGCGGGGGAAGCTCGAGGTCAAAGGAGGCGGTGTGTCCAGGCCTCGCTGGCGAAGCCGCGGGGTACCGGTACAGGAGCGCGGCGACCCGGCGTAGGTGGGTCTGGAATGTCCCAGGCGGTAGGAGCTGGGTGGGTCCGGCTCGTAGTCCCGCGGGAGTCGGGCCGCGGCGGGAGCCGGGTCGCGGCGGGAGCGCGGTAGGCGGAGAGGCCCGCGGAGGCAGCCAGGTTAGGCGAGAAAGGCCAAAGTTTCTTGGCCCCATCCGCAGTGCTCCTGTCGGGCAGGGCCTGTGGGACCAGTGCACTCCGGGAGCTCGCGGCGCCCTTGCCTACTCCTGCGTCTGCTCCCTCAAGACTAACGGAGGACAAAGGCTGCTTTCCTTGGCCCTGTGGGGTCTCGGGCTTCCGGTCAGACTCCCACATAGGCTCACTCAAGGCTAGCTCTCCCGGAATGCCAGTGTCCAAACTCTCTGGCAGGCACCTCGGTGTGTGAACAAGAGGTCCAAACTCGGAGTTCTCCGAACCATGTCAAGAAGGGGTCTGAGGAATTCTTCACTTTAAATTTAAATAAGACCCAACATGCTTGTAGTTTGGGTCGAAACTCAATAATCCTAATATAATTAATAAAGGACACCCCCACCCCCTGCTCCCCAAATCTTTTAGGCGTGCAAAACCTTCCCAAGTTGCAAAATCCATGACTGGGGAAAACTGAGTTAAAAGAGATTAGTTAAGACATCATTAGTGTTAAGGACCCTATGATACAAGAGACACAGTAAGATTGGCGTCTTTGCTTGGAGCTGAACTGATGTACATCTATTTTGAGTTTTTCCCCAGATTTATAACTTTTTTGGGTCCTCAGATGGTAATACTTTAGTATAGTGCAGTGCTCAAATTTCGGAACTATTTTGATTTCTGAAAAATGCCTCTTTGGCTTCAGCGACATAGGATCCTGTTTTTTCTTCACAAATCAGTTTACATCATAAATTGCAAACATTTGCAATAAGATCTCAAGATTGTTTATTTTACATAACCTCAAGCACTTGACTATGTTAAACACCAGTACAGAAAGTCTGTGAAATCAGTTTAATGTGTGTGAGGGAATTAAAGGATCACTCATTTTCATCACATAAACAAAGCATTTAAGATTGTTTTGATTGTCGGTCTCCCAATTTTTAGTCTTACAATTGACTATTAACTTAAGAGTCATTCTGTGTAAAAATAATTACTGAAGTTATATCCTGCTTTAATTAAATATTTCTGGGCAGAAGAAAATGGTATTCTACATTGGGAAGTGGGTGATTGTTTTTAATATTATATTATTTTAGTTCAAATGGAAATAAAAGTCTGCAAATTCCAGTGGGGAAAAAAGGCCTGAAATGGTTTCTTAATATGCCATGACAACAGTTAGCCAAAATGCATTAAAGCAATATCAGAAACCCAGAAATAATAAATATGTCATTCTAATGAGAATGTTAACTTACAGATAATTTATTCAAGATAGTTTTTACATTTCACATGGAATGTCTTATTATGATTATGACCTGCACGACTACTGTGATGCTTGTTCTTCAAAATCTAATTTATATAGGCCTGCAATATACATAATTCATAACTCCTGTTGATATATGTATACACACCCCAAATTTTAAATCTTTACAATATGTTTGGATGTTTACTAGCATGTTTTCAAGACGACTGAAATAAAAACATAAAAAGTGTTAAACATCGTATTGAAAGCAAGTGCTTACCCTGCCCTATGCCTGAAGGCAAAGTAGCTGAAAATGAAAAAATTAAAAAGGATTTGATAATTTTCAAACTCAGGCATTGAGTGAGCACTGAAATATTTCAGACAAAAAAATAAATCTTGTATAAGAAATCTGAAAATCCCAAGAAAGACTTACAAATGTGAGTTTATAACACTTCTGATGCCTAGGCTTTTTTTTTTTTGGTCTCTAATTCACGAAACAAAAAATCCTTGAGTCTCAGGGTATTTTGTTTTGGGTATTTTATGTGTCAATTAAGGTAACCATTGCATATGCCTTCAGTGCAGGAAAGTTTAGTATAATACGTGGAGTTCTATTGGCATGAGGAAAGGCTTTAGAATATAATCAAATAAATCAAATAAGGAGGAGTAAACATGCTTTTTTCTTGCTGAACAACTCCTCCTATGTCCTGAGTAAGGATCTTTGTAGACTCTTATTCAAGCAGAATAGTGTATGTTTAAGAGCACACACTCTGGAGCACACATCACTGTTGGATTCAAATTTCACTGCTACTGTTTACCAGTCCTCTGATTTTGGACAAGTTAATCTCTGTCCCTCAGTTTCCTTATCTGTAAAATGTAGATAAAACTAGTATCTATCTCATGGGATGGTTAGGAGGATTAAATGAGTTAATATTTGTAAAAACCCTTAGAACAATGCCTTGCACATGTATACTAAGCACTAAATAATAATTACTTTTATTAAAAGGCCAGTAGACATTGACCTTTGTAATAAAAACAATAAAGTGGTGCAAGACAAGAAAACCTTCTCTTGTGGGCAATAAGAAAATGCTAGCTGTTAGTTTGTGATTCTGGCTAATTGCTTAGCTTCTGTGAGCCTCATCTAGAAGATGTGGCAATTGTCACAATGTAGCAAGGTAGTTAGGAGGTTTACCTAGAAGAGCAATTTATAGGTTGTATGTCTCTATATACAAGATAGATAACATTGTTACTCTGCCATGCACAGTTAATAAGGTGAGATTTCTGGCATGGCATTTGTCCTCAAGGAGCTTACCATCTGGGCAAAACAGTTCATAAATACACACCATAGTGCTAGGAAGCACGTGCTAAATGCACTTGCTTAAAGGTATTAGGACACATAATCTGTGCATCTGAATGGCCATACAACACATGTGGGCCTATTGCCCTGGTTTTGGAAACTAAACCTTCCTTGGAAATGAGTAGTCTTATAAAAGAATGGTGAAGCGACACCCAGAGGTTAAGAAGCACACTTTGTTAGGACTAAATGTATACCATATGTTGTCGTGGTTTGTGTTCCATAGCCCATCTGCATTTTCCTTGGCTGCCCATGTTTACAGAGCATTAGCAGCAAAATGCCAAAAGATACAAAGGCTGCTGACCAAGGATCTTTACTAGCAGTTTGAAAACACATACAATACAAAGAAAGGAATGTTTAATTACTACTGTAGGGACCTGTAAGATGAACAACTGAGTTACAATTACAGAGTAAATTAAGAAGGACTTCTTTCTAATGCCTAAATTTTGGTATATCACTAATATTGTCTCATATTTTATATAATATCTATGAAGAGCCAAGTACTTACTCTACATCTTTATTTGGGATGTGTTGTCATAGTATATGGCTAATTTTTAGAGGCAGATATTCTTGAGTTCAAATCTCTGCTATACCAACTACTAGATGTGAAGTTTTAAGTCATTTCTTAGCCTTCTAAAACCTATGACCTCTTAGTATCCTGCAACACACACCTTGCCAATTATTGTGAAGATCAAATAAAAATAAGTTATGTAAAGTGCCTGGTACATAATAGGTTTCAACAAATGTACATCTCCTTTCTACTTCCATTATTTACCTTTCAAACTACTGTCACATAGAGAGGATTTTTAATTTACTTTTTGTGATTAGAAGCAGTTTTGAAAAATTTTGGGAGGTGGTATGCACCTTAATTCCAATCTCTTATTGTAAGTATTGATAATGTGTGTTTATGTTGTGTGCACTGGAGTTTGGAACAAAGCTCTCTTCAGACCTCGCAAGAATTTTTAGATCGAGATTTTGAGGGACTATGGTTTTAGATCTACCCCTTTGTGTAGAATAGAAAGGACTTTATCTTGCCCCCAATATCTTGAAGATGTTCTTAATGTGCAGGTTACCCAGAGTCTCCGACCTTCAGTCCTCTCCATTCTGGAATGTCAGCATACACATGGAGCCCTGGCATTAACTCTCTAGTCACTTTGATATTAGATTGATTGTCCTTCTGTTGCATATTTATTGAATACATTTCTATGCTTCTGTAGAAAGGAAGAAGAAAATAAACTATCCTTAAAAATGACTTCAAAAAAGTCTGTTAGTCTATCCAAATTTTCAGTACTTGTGCTACATTGTTTTGTTTTATGTCTACTGGCATTACTGGCTTAAAATGTAATTATCTGTCTTGTGTGCAATATATTTATTTACTGAAATTCTCACTTGTCAGCAGTTGTGTTTCTTTTAAGGCTTACATAATTTCCATTAAAATCAGTCTTGCCCAGTGCTTGCCTAAAAGGGCCCAGGATTCTCCCTGGGGGAGTTTCAGTTCTAGACTTCCTTTAAAAACTTTTTAGACAGGTGAAATTAGGTGAGAGTAGCCATCGAAGGAAGCTTTGGAAAGAAAGGGGCAGATCCTCTGATTTGCTTTGATAGTAACAGAGAAGTGTGTTAGACAGAATAATGCCCCCTCCAAAGATATCCACGTCTTGATCCCTGTAACCTGTAAATATGTTGGCTTACATGGCAAAGGGGGATTAAGTTTGCAAGTCAGTTGACCTTAAAATAGGGAGTGTATCCTGGATTATTTGGGTGGGTCCCCTGTGATTACGTGGGTACTTAAAAGAGGGAAGCCAAAGAGGAGACTCTCAGAGAGATGTGAATAAGGAAGAATGTTCAGAGAGATGCAACATTCCCAGCTTTGAAGGTGGAGGAGCCAGGGAGTGCAAGCGGCCTCTAGAAGATGAAAAAGGTGAGGCGAGAAATTCACCGAGAGTGCGCAGAAGGAACGCAGCCCTTTCTACACACTGATTTTAGTACAGTGTAACTCGTATAGGAATTCTAGGCGACAGAACTGCAAAATAATCAACTTGTATTGTTTTAAGACACTAAATTTATGATAACGTGTGGTAGCAGCAATAGAAAACAAATGTAGGCAGTTTCTGAATTGTTTATATGCGTAAGAACTTCTCGTCATTTTTTAATGCTGGGGGACCTTCTGAGTGTTCAATAGCAGGAGTCCCCTCAAAACTGAGGGCCAAGATATTTAGCCATACCCTCGAGTGTGCTGTTACTCAGCCATACAGATTGCTATATGCCCTATTGCAGAATTGCCACAAATCTCTCATTATAAAATGAAGCCTCCCATAGAGGAAATCTGCAAAATTATGTATATTCTTTTATAAAAAGTGAGTCGGCAATGGAAATCTTTTGTCTTGTTTTATTCTCTTTGTTCTTATTCCTTCTTTGTCATCTCCTGCTTATTATTATTTACCTTTTTTGGTACTTAATATAAAGAAAAGGACTGTTAGTTTCAAGCTCTGAAGTTGTTTGCTAATGTACTGACTGAAAGGGAACAGCCTGGGCAATTGAGCTTGTCTGTCAAGTTGGTCAAGGTGGAGAGTAATGTGGTCTGGGGTTCCCAGAGCCCATTGGACCTTTGACCTTTTCTGTTGAGACTATTGATCTAGGTTAATAGTCAGTACCAGTTATGCTGTTGGAAGGGTTGTGTGCCTGTATGTGATTCCTTAGTGAGTACAAATGAGGCTCTAACTAACGCAGAGGGTAATTGGTCCTTTTTGTAGTTTTCCAAGATCAGGGTGGGGAATTAGAATAGATAGGCTTTGACAGGCGAGGTGAAGATTCATTTTTGGAATGTCTGCCATTGTATCAGTGACAAAACAATGGATATGCACACTGAGTTGACTACATCTTTCATACCATGAACTCTGTTCACCAGAGAGCTGCTCATAGAATCAAGTGGGATTAGGAATTGCTGGATAACATGATAACTCCTGAGATTAGTGGCACAGTGAGATGGGTTTAACCTTGTCCCACTCCCTAATCCCATCCCCTAACCCCACACTACCCCAGCCATCCCATCATCCCATGCTTCTCTTCCTACCTAATTGGGTACAGAATGAGAAAAACAGTAAGTAGGTTTGTGGACTGAATATGCAAAAAGGCATGACTATGCTGTTTGTCTGAAATGTGGTCCAACCAGAGAGGGAAGGAAAGTCTCCCAAATAGTGGCAATTCCTATGACCCTCTCCTTCATAGCTCTCCACTACTTAAAAGAGAAGTTTTCTTTTTCTACCCACCCCATGGGAAGCTCTCATGTTTTTGTCTTGAGCCACTTCCCACTTCTCCCAGATCATCCTTCTGTCCTCCTTCTCTCTCCCAAGTTACTAATTCTAGATGCCTAGCTGCACATAACTCATTTATTCATTTATGAAACAGATATTTATTAAATACCCACCGGGTGCTTAGACTGTTTTCCTCCTTCTACTTTAACCTGTAGGACTATCCTTTTCTGATTTCCCTTGAGGTCTGTCATTGTTGGAGGCAGTGGTGGTTGAAAGGCAGGGAAGGACATGGTTGGCATGGGATGGGGTTAGAAGGCAGAGGAAGTTGGAAGTATAGAAAGAACAATGAAAAGAAGACAATCAGGTAGGCTAAACTTTGGAGACTCCTACTCACCAGACCCTGTGATATCTAAATATTAAAAGCTGCAAAAGCTACATTAGTTAAGAATAATCCTCAGAATATTTGGAATGCTTCTGCCTTCTTCACAGAAGATACTAATTTCTCATGGCCAAGTACAACTTTTAAAATATAAAACTAAGTCATTTCTTAAACATTCTTTTAAATCTAAGGAAAAAAGCCCAATTATAGTTATTTAAGTTCAAAGCATTCAACAAGCATTTGAGCATCTACTGTAAGCCTGATGCTGACGGTCAATGGAAGCAAGAGGAAGATAAAAATGGTCCTTGGAAGGTGGGCATCTTGGAAATGTCTGCAGAGCTTGAAAGAAAGAGGTGTGATTTTCACTGAGAGGTGGGCAGTACCTGATATGGGAGATCTCCTGGGTGTGCATTCAGGAAATGCACTGATTAAAACCTAACTTCCATTTTTGAAAGGCAAATAATACTCAGCAGTGCTTAGTTTTTCTTTCCTAAATTATATTTTAGTATTCATAATTATATAATATATATTAGGAAAAATTCACCTTCTTTAATCTAGTCACAGCTTTTCTTCTTCTCTTCCTTCCTTCCTCCTTCTCCTTTTGTTTTCTTTTGCAGCTTATCTAAATCTTTTATTAATGCCCTTGAAACATCAAAGAGCCCTTAGGAATTGTACTAAATCTACTTGGCCTGTGCTCTATGAATGGAAAAACAAAGCCTGAATGACAGCATAGCTGTTTATAGCATGGTTTTCTGAATATTTTAACTTCACTGTTGAGACCTACTAATCAGAAAAAATAGGTATCTTTCAAAAGATTACTGCTCATTGACAGTGCACCTTGTCACCCAAGAGCTCTGATGGAGATGTACAAATAGATTAATGTTGTTTTCATGCCTACTAACACCACATTTATTCTGCAGCCCATGGATTAAGGAATTTTTTTTTGCTTTCAAGTATTAATATTTAAGAAATACATTTTGTAAGGCTATAGCTATGATAGATAATGATTTCTCTGATGGATCTGGTCAAAGTTAATCCTTCTGGAAAGGATTTACCATTCTAGATGCCATTAAGAACATTTCTGATTCATGACAGGTCAAAATATCAATATTAACAGAAGTTTGGAGGAAGTTGATTCTGACTCTCATGGATGACTGTGAGGGGCTCAAGACTTTAGTGGAGGAAGTCACTGCAGATATGCTGGAAACAGTAAGATAACTAGAATTAGAAGTGGAGCCTCAAGATATGACTGAATGTATGCAATGTCATAATCAGTTTGATGAATAAGGAGTTGTTTCTTATGGATGAGCAAAAGAAAGGGTTTCTTGAGATGGAATCTATTCCTGGTGAAGATACTATGAACATTCTTGAAGTGACAATAAGGGATTTACAATGCTATCCTAGAGCATCATGTGCTACAGAGACATTTTTTTTTGTGAACGGAAGGGTCAGCTGATGTGGCAAACTTCGTTGTTGTCTTATTTTAAGATATTGCCACAGCCACTTCAACCTTCAGTAACCACGACCTTTGTCAGTCAGCAGCCATCAACATACAGGCAAGACCCTTCATCAGGAAAATGATTATGATTCACTAAAGGCTCAGATAATCATTAGCATTTTTAGCAATAAAGTATTTTTTGATTAAGGTATGTACATTTTTGTTTTAGACATAATGCAATTGTACACTTAGATTACAGTATAGTGTAAACATAACTTTATATGCACTAGGAAATAAAGCAATTCGTATGATTCACGTGTCATGATACTCACTTTATTGTGGTCATCTGGAACTGAACACACAATATTTTTAAGCTATGCCTGTAATAGGGATAGGTATATAATAGGTTGTCATAAATGTTAGTGGAATGAATAAGACTGAAACAAATATGTCTAGTATTTTTTAAAGATAATTTTAGTAGAGAGAAATCTTAGCTCTCTGAGGGTAGATTTAGTGTTGGAACTAGCCAAAGGCTGTTGGCCTGAAGTCTGATGAAGAAGCTAGGGAGTATAATTTTATTATTATTATTATTATTACAAATGAAGTGTGGGACAAAAATTAAGCATGGCAGTTTTGTGATAAGACACATTTTCTTATATGGCTCATAAAGGTTTCTAAATTTTACTGGCACTTACTTGCTTAAGGCAATTTCAAAGATGAATTCCCCAGAAACATTTTAAACTGTGACAGTATTGCTGGACTGTGTTTGGTTTCTCAGGGTGACTACTTTGAAAGACAAGGTTTACTTGTATCTATAAGTTCTTGTATCTATAAGTTCTGGTATCTATGTTAAAAAAATAAGAATCATTATTTTATTGTGACATCTTATTTTCTGTAGTGAATTTACAAGCTACATTTCACTTTATTTCCTGAGCATTTAACTCGTCTCTCTAACACTATCATTTTCAATTCTCTTCTTCATAAGCACTGTCTCCCGATGCAGCAGCATTTCAAAATTCTATTAAAATTGTTTATTTTAAAAAGCTATTCATAAGACCATTAACTAAGACCAGATTTAACACCAATTCCAGTGGCTGATCTCTACCCCAAGTGGATATATAGCCATTTGTTATGATCTTTTGTTTACTGATTTTCAAGCAGTTTTCAATCTGTGTGACACTGATCAGATCCAAGCCAATTTGGACTAATTTTTCAAGTCACTTTTCATGAGGCAGTGCATCGAATGCTTTACCAAGTCCAAATGTGTAACATCTGCTCTCCTTTCCCTGATAATTTTACAGCTCTCTCAAGAAGTCAACCACTTTATCAACCATGGAATGTGTTTTATAAGCCTCCATTATTATTGCCCATGATTCTGTCACCTTTTAGAATTTCCCCTCTCCACTTTATTTGCCAAGTCTTGATAAAATACTTATTAGTTAGGCATCTGATACAATTATTCTTCTAGTGGTAACACTTTGTGACTCTAGGTTCACTTGGATTAGATCTATATATAACCTTTTCAGTTATTATGATTTAAAAGATGTAAGCAATAAAATCTGTTAGTCATTTTTGTTCATATCCTGGGAGAGATGTTATTCAGACTTGCTGATTGGTATATGTTTTGAGGTTTGAAGTGTTCACTTACCTGCTCTTTGTCATTAGTTGTTTTTTTTTTCCTCTAGGTGCATTTCACAGTTCCCTATCTTTACCATATGTTAAATGGATATTATGCTTGCAACAGCATGCCTACAGAACAGTAAAATGTCTGAACATGTACAGTAAGTTGACTCAGGTAATCTTTGGATACAGCTTAAGTTTTTGATGCGTCTGTCATTTCATTGATATAGATGAGCCGTGCTTAATAATATTTGCTTTCAAGGGTTTGAGGAGGTAATTTCTGTGCACAGAAACTGAGAAAAGTTACCTTCATAATTAATTTTTGAGGCAAATTCAAAAAGCTTCCATGAAAATGATGCTTTTTTTTTTTTTTTTTTAGTGATTTAGGTCCTGCGGTCATTGTGTTTACTAATGGAGTTTAGTTAATTGAATAAATACGAAGATCTTACATTAAGTACCCTTGCATTGATTAAATGTAGTGATATTTTATTAATTTTTAGACATAAGTTACTCAATTAACAAGCTGTCTAAGAATATAATTGACATATTTGGTAGAGTCATGTAAATTAAAACATTGGTTATGATTGATCAAGGATTGCCTGACAGCTAGAACACTACTTTTGAGTATTAATTACCTGACAGCTAGAACACTACTTTTGAGTATTAATTACCTGACAGCTAGAACACTACTTTTGACATTCTTAAATTTCCCTTGGTTAATCTTATATATATTATAGATTAGTCAGTTTCTCCTGCTTTATATAAAATATTTAGCTTTTGATGTGTTTTGACATATGGTAAACTTCAATAAGAAGGCAGACATTTTCAGTTTTAAGAAATGTAAATATATCATTCTGTAAGAAATTCCAAAATGTTGGCTATGGGACAATGGAAACCACATGTAGTTTTTCTGCAAATCTCACTATACGAGTAACTGCTTTCAACACATCTTTTCTGTCTCCAGTTTTAATACTAACTACTTGATTAAATGTCAAATGGAGCAAAGGTCATTTATGTCAGGTGTCACTAATATGCATATTGTTTCCAAAGGATGAAAAACATTTAATTTTGAGTATTTACCACTCTTCTATGGCTCAGTGGTAATATGTAGTATTCCCAATGCTGCCTATTTATAATCTGAAATTTTAGAGTTGGAGATTCATTAGCTGAATAAAAGCTATTATGTTTTGTTTTTAATAGATAAAAGACAACTTTACATTCTTTCTGTTAGATCCACAATTTAGAATATAAATTTTGGAAGTATGTTCAAAGCAGTGCTTCTTCTAAAATCAAGATTAGTTTTTTTTTCTGTTATCAATATTATGTTTATCAATATTGTAAATGTTCTGTCCATTAAATTATAACTACTCATGAATTACAATAGCACTTCTATTTCTATATATAAAAGAAACTACCAACATTTTAAATGTGAATGGAAGAAATTCACATTTATATGGCATATGTATTTTTAAGCTTAAATTTTAATTTCACTTAAAAGGTAAGTCTGAATCTAGAAAACTGTTCCTAAAGATAAATGATTCAAACTTAGTAGAATATACCTTATAAATGAATGTATATGCCTTTGGAATCAATGATTCTAAGTCAAGAAATGGTATTCCATCAAAGGTGAAACAGAGATACTCACAGAATAAACATATTTAGGTTTTGCTTGCTTTGTATAAATATTTAAAATGATGCCTCAATATATATTAAATGAAGAAGAGTGCATTATTCTTTTTGCATGAGGAAAATCAGAAGTCTGCAGTTTTCTTTTTATAAAAATATGGCAATTATTTTTCTCAACATACCAATCATACATGTGAAAGTTTTTTTAAAAGGTCAATATTCTCTGTAGTTCCAAGTTTCTCAATTTATATCAACACATTTTGGTTGCTATGTTGTCATTTACAGATATTCATATGTGTTGTTTAAAATTTTCTTTCTGCTAAATTCACGAATCATTCACATAAACATGAAAATAATAAAACAATATATTCCCTTGTAACATATGACTTTTGTCTTTCTGAGACTAATTTTTTCATTAATTATGAGGTAAAGTACATTAAAAGATGTATTGTATAAGCATTGTGAATGGATGTGGTCAAATAGGAAGGCTGACCATGGGGTAAGAGCTTTCAGGTTTTTAAGTAAAAAATAAGTGAAAATTGGTGTCACAAAAAATTTGCATCTTCATAATAAAAAAGGACAATCTCAGGATAAAATGATATCTAATTTCATGCATTTTTAAAACATTGGAGGATTCTTTCTAAACCCCGGATGAGCAAGGACTCTGTTCTAATGACTTCATCAGGCAAATTCACCCACTGCTGGATTATTCTTCACCAGAATGTTTTTCTAGCATCCAGACAAATTATATCCTCTATTTGATATTAGCTGATTGTGGTTTATTTTAATATCCTCATGCAATCTGAGAGATTTGTTTACTTTTGTTTTTGTTGCTTTTATTTATCTATGGTGGTGCCAGGAGGTAGGGTTGGGGTGGGACCATGGTGTGAAATGGGGATGGCATTTTTGTGTTTTGACCAGAGTAATTTGGAACTTTTTGCCTTCATGCTTTTCAAAGTATAAGTTTTGTCAAAATGCCAGCTCCAATCACAACACTGAAGAAAGCAGCTTGTAAATTATTAAAATTTTATTTTTACTAGACGTTTTGTAAGCTGTATGTTGCTACAAAAGGCTAGGTGATGTCTGTATGTTAGAAGACCCAAGGTGTTGATCAAATCTAAGAAAAACATTTTCAAAGAGAATACGCAAAGCAAAAAAAGTAAATTTTAGGCTACCTTGTACCCTTTTAAAATGAACTCACATTATATGGTTATTGTTTACAGATTGTCATACTAATCTTCATATAATTGATTTTTTAATGTATTGTTTTTACATATTGCAAAATTCCTAATTATTTGGTTTTAAGCTGGTAACTTTGAGAATAATTATTCTTTCTGTTCTAGGTAAAGACAGTATCTGAATTGAACTGGTTGAAATAAAGGGAAACAAAATTTCAGTTCTTTTCCTATAGTTTTCATTTTTTTATTATATTTATAATTACATTAAAATTTATTTAAAATTTTAGGTTTTCTTACAATTTAAGACTGCAAAAAAGGGACACAATTCTTTCACAGATTTTAAAAACAATCTAATCAGGCTGGGCGCGGTGGCTCACACCTGTAATCCCAGCACTTTAGGAGGCCGAGGCCGGCGGATCACGAGGTCAAGAGATCAAGACCATCCTGGCCAACATGGTGAAACCCTGTCTCTACGAAAAATACAAAAATTAGCTTGGTGTGGTGGCACATGCATGTAGTCCTAGCTACTTGGGAGGCTGAGACAGGAGAATCGCTTGAACCCAGGAGGGAGAGGTTGCAGTGAGCCGAGACTGCACCACTGCACTACAGCCCGGGTGACAGAGCGAGACTCCGTCTCAAAAACAGCACCACCACCACCACCAACACACAGACACACACACAAAACAATCTAATCAACATTCAGATTAAAAATTTAAAAAATATTGAAATTGGCCAGGCACGGTGGTTCATGCCTGTAATCCTAGCACTTTGAGAGGCCGAGACGGGCGGATCACCTTAGGTCAGGAGTTCGAGACTAGCCTGGCAAAACCCAGTCTCTACTAAAAATACAAAAATTAGCTGGGCATGGTGGCTCGTGCCTATAATCCCAGCTATGTGGGAGGCTGAGGCAGGAGAATCACTTGAACCTAGGAGGGAGAGGTTGCAGTGAGCCGAGATAGTGCCATTGCACTCCAGCCTGTGCTACAGAGTGAGACTCCATCTCAAAA
>NW_012118265.1:11744134-11746852 GCF_000951035.1 Colobus angolensis palliatus | reverse complement strand
CATTTCATTAACTAAGTCATCAATATTCAAAATATATGCAATGATACAGGGTGTTTTATATGTGCATGTATCTATATAGATGCATATCAAGCATTAAAAAAAGGTGAAATTCAAATCAATCAAAGGTAGACATTCAGTTATTGACCCTGCTCCTCACTATGTCATGCTCAGACGCTTACCAGCATAATTAGTAAGGTTCCCAAAACAAAATGCAGAGCAGGCTCAATTATTAATCTGCCAAAATAGGGAATGCCACAGAATTGTAGTTTTATGCAGAGACAGGTGGGCTTCCGGTCATTTTGGAAGATTCTGCAGCTTGCTGGGAATGACCCCACCTCGAGCTCAGACTGCTATCTGGTGTTTTAACCAAATCACTTTGCTCTTATTCTTGTCTTGAAACTTAAGCTTGGAATATTCATGTATTCACAAGCGTGCGGTGAGACATAACTACCGGTACTGTGCATGGCATGTCTGAAGCACTCTCACTTCTAGAGGTAGTGCTATGTGACATCCTTTTCTGAAGTGTTCTGAATACCAGCTATTTAGATTTTGGTGACCACTTATAAAAGTCCTGAGAGGAGGGGACGTTGCTTAGGTTTCTCTGAAACTCAGTCTCTACTTTTCTCTTTTTCTTTCTCTT
The DNA here is from genome assembly GCF_000951035.1 of Colobus angolensis palliatus. Classification (NCBI taxonomy): domain Eukaryota; kingdom Metazoa; phylum Chordata; class Mammalia; order Primates; family Cercopithecidae; genus Colobus; species Colobus angolensis. The sequence continues at coordinate 11,746,212 of NW_012118265.1, read as the reverse complement.
CCTTTCTTTCCCTTTCCCTCCCTCCCTTCTCCTCATCCTCCCTTCATCTTTACTCCCTCATATATTTTATTCATAGGTATTTTAAAAGAATTTTTATTTTGGTGGCATAATTTTTGAATAAAATAATAGGTGAAGAGTACCAACATTTTCTCCTCCTCCTCCTCCTCCTTCTTTTTGTTCTTCTTCTTCTTTCTTTTTTTTTTTTTGAAACAGAATCTTGCTCTGTCACCCTAGATAGAATGCAGCAAGTGGCACAATCATGGCTCACTGCAACCTCGACTTCCCAGGTTCAAAAAATATTTCTGCCTCAGTCTCCTGAGCAGCCAGGACTGCAGGCATGCACCACCACACTCAGCTAATTTTTGAAAAAAGTTTTTTGTAGAGATGGAGTCTCACTGTGTTGCCCAGGCTGGTCTCAAACTCCTGGCCTCAAGTAATCCTGCTGCCTTGGGCTCCGAAAGTGCTGGAATTAGAGGTGTGAGCCGCCACACCTGGCCCAGTGTTCTTCTTTTGAAACTTAGTAAAGATTATTTTTAATTTTCAATAAGACTCCAATCTAAAAGTGTACAGCATGACTTTATTCAGAATATTTAGTTGTAAGAACTGGAAGGAATCTTAGCAGTCTTCTAGTCCAATATCTTCCATTTTTCAAGAAGTGAAGCTTGTCCAGGCAGATTTTCCTAAATCAAGAGAAGCTGAGTGTGTTCAAGAATTATTTTTGTTTCCAATAATAATAATAAGAATAATTTTTTTATTATAAAAGCAATACATGTTCATTGTAAAAATGTTGGAAAGTACTGATTTTTAAAACTCCCCAGTTACAATCTTATAATCTGGAGAAGCCACTTTTAACATTTTAATATATATTTTCTTGTCTCTTTTTTCTCTACCTATATGCATGCATTTTTATGATATTGGAACTGTGTAGTTTTTACTGTTTTTCAATGCAGTTAGTAGTTTTCTAAAGATGAAATAGGGGCATTGTAAAATATTCCAACAGTACAGAAACGTAAAAAGAAGAAAGTAAAACTTATCACTTTAATTCTCACTGTCCAGAAATAATCACTGGCCAAAATACTAAGACAGTCATGAGGTATACTAAAAAATAACTAGTGAATAATATTAATAATATACTTCCAGATATCCGTCAATGTATACATACTCGTAAAGATTTACATATATTGATGTTTGGTAATATGCTTTTTTACTCAATAACATCATGTAGATTAACTTCTATGTCAATAAAGAGGTCTATGTTACAACTGTGCTGACTATATCATATTTCATTATACAGATATACCTTGATCTATTCAAAATTTGTATTGTTAATCATTATATTATTACCAATTTTTCTCCTATATTCAGTGCCATAATAAGCTTTTTATAGCTAACTTTTTGTTTATATCCTTGATTAGTTTCTTATTTCAGATCCCTGGAAGTAGTGTTGCTGGGTGAGAAGCTGCATGTGTTTACACTTCTACCTGCTATGCATAAGAGTCTATTTCCCTATAAATCTTACCAATATTTGAATGTTATAATGTAATATTTGCACCATTACTGTTTTATTTTGCATTTACTTTCTAGCAAGAACAAACACTTCCCAACTATGTATTGACCATTTATTATTTTTCTGTTGTGAATTGCCTGTTAGTGTCATTGCTGATTGTAAAATTCAGATATTCACTAGTACGTATTAAATGTATTAATAGCTTTTTGTCCTATATGTGGCATCTTCTTTAGTAATTTGCATTTTACTTTTAAGTTTTGTACACATTTAGCACACATTGTTTTGTACACATTCTTTTTGTGTGGACAGAGTTTTGAAGTTGTAAGTGGTCAATCAATATTTTACTTTATAATTGTTGTTTTAAAAATCATGCTTAGAAAATCCTTTTTTACAGAAATACCATGTATTCATTTATATATTCCCCTAGTGCTTTTCTCATTTATTTAATATATCTAGATTTTATTTTCATGTAAAAAAATTAGACAAAATTTAACTTAGTTTTTTCAGCAACTCTTACTATATTGACTTGTCATATATACCTTTGTCATACACTAAACTTTTTTTTTTTTTT
>NW_012118265.1:11715750-11737388 GCF_000951035.1 Colobus angolensis palliatus | reverse complement strand
TTTTTTTTTTTTTTTGATTAGAGACAGCATTTCACCCTGTTGGCCAGGCTGGTCTCGAAATCCTGACCTCAAATGATCCACCCACATCGGCCTCTCAAACTGCTGGAATTACAGGTGTGAGCCACCATGCCTGGCCAAATGGTTTTTATCATTAGTGCTATAAATTATAAAGGCTTTCTACTCCAAGAGTATATGTATGAGACTACACACATACACACACACACACACACACACACACATGCACACACACATATCTATATATTTTTATGGTATATTTATGGTTTCATTTTTAATATTGAAATCATTAGTTAATCTAAAAATAATTTTGATGTATTATGTGAAATAAAGATCTAACACAATTTTTCCCTAAATGTCGTTATACCAATATAATTTATTAAATAATTCATATTTTGCCACTAACTTTTTATTTTTTATTTTTAGAAGTGCTTTTAATTCAATAAGACTCACCAACCAGATGTTGAACCTCATATATCTGAGCCTTCACAAGGGAGAGATAACCTCTGGTGTCAGGTATACAGGAAGCTTCCAGGGACTATGTTGCACTTTCTGACTTGCTCAGGTTCTTTGTCAGAGTTATGTTACTGTCAATGCCTATGGCTGAAGCCATCTTAAGTCTGCTAGCTTAGTCACCCCAATATTCTCAGGGAAGGCAGGACTTCGTACTCTCCAGCCCCAGAAGAGATTCATGAGACACCTGAGTTCATTGGGGGTCTTTATTCTCTCCTTTCTGGCTGACTGGTATTGGTGAGGACATGGCCCATCTTTAGCCAAGAGGACCTGAGCTATATTCTGTTGGTGGCATACAGAGAAAGTTTACTTTGTTCGTGGACATTATTGGTGTCATGTGATGTTTGTGATAGTTTTTTCCAGCCTCCAACTCACTTGGCCTGGACAAGTACTTGCCTCATGCTGCTCTGGTTTATGATAATAAAAGGCCTCGAAGTTTAAGCAACCTTTAATCTTGGGGGTTCTGTTCACTGTCTGGAGTGGATTAAAAGCAGGCTCTACCAAACCAAAGAGGTAAACAGCCTTTGTGAGGGCCTCCAACTGCATGTGCCTCAAATGAGACAGTGGGGTGGGGGAGAAGAGCTCTCAGTCTAGTTTGGTGTTAACTTCCATTGCTGACAAAAGACTGTTAGATAAGAATTTACATCTTTGTGGGCCTGATTTATGTGGACTTCGGTTATTTGAGGTCCAATATGTCACTTTTAGGAGGATGCTGCTGCTGTGACAACCTGCAGTGTTTGGGAACAGCATGGATTGGGTGTCTTGTTTACAGCTTGTGTCCCATGTTTCTCAACACTATTGATGGGAAGCTGTTTCTCAGGACCTGGTGAGTGGCCATATTCTCTGAAGGCCAGAATCTGTTACACAGGTCACTTGTAAGGCCTCAGGTAGGTTTAATCTAATCACACAATCCTCTGAAGTGGACGGCCTTTCCCAGCATGGGTGGCATCTTCCATCGAGTCCATGGGAAAAGATTTCTCTGTCACCCACAAATCTTAATGATGTAATCCTCCAAAATTCTGCCCCTTTCCACCCAACTCTTCTGAGCTCCTAAAGGAAGCACCACTAATTTTAAATGTTAACTTTATCTCATACTCTTACAGATATCTGAACATATTTCTAGGTGTTCTGTTCTATTTATCTTTCTGTTTATTCTTGTACTAGTTCCATGCTTTAAACTTTGTGGTAGCTTTATAATACACTTAAAAATCTCATAACTTTCATATAGTTTTGAGTTTTTGGACATAAATTGGTACTGCATTATTCTTTAATTTCCATTTCTTTGTCTAGTAATGATTTGGAGCAGCTTTTAATGCTTGTTAACCATTTGGATTTACTTTCCTGTGAATTTCCTACACCCTTTATCTGTCAGCTGCTTTGCAAGTAGTTTTGCAACTCTATTATTATTTCTCTTTTTTCTTTTCTTTCTTTCTTTCTTTCTTTTTTTTTTTAAGATGGAGTCTCACTCTGTTGCTTAGGCTGGAATGTGATGGCACGATGTTGGCTCACTGAGAACTCCACCTCCCGGGTTCAAGCAATTCCCCTGCCTCAGCCTCCTGAGTAGCTGGGGTTACAGGTACACGTTGCCATGCCTGGCTGATTTTTGTACTTTTAGTAGAGATGGGGTTTCACCATGTTGGCCAGGCTAGTCTCGAACTCCTGGCTTCAAGTGGTCTGCCTGGCTTGGCCTCCCAAAGTGTTGGGATTACAGGCTTGAGCCACCGCGCCCAGCACTTTTTTTTTTTTTGAGACGGAATCTCGCTCTGTCACCCAGACTGGAGTGCAGTGGCATGATCTCGGCTCACTGCAACTTCCACCTCCCAGGTTCAAGCGATTCTCCTGCCTCAACCTCCTGAGTAGCTGGAACTACAGATGTGCACCACCATGCCTGGCTAAGTTTTCTAATTTTTAGTAGAGATAGGGTTTTGCCACATTGCCCAGGCTGGTCTTGAACTCCTGAGCTCAAGTGATCTGCCTGCCTTGGCCTCCCAAAGTGCTGGGATTATAGGCATGAGCCACCATGCCTGGCATCAACACTATTTTTTTTTAATTTATGACATCTTTTACTATATACAAATGTTTAATTAAAAATGAATATATTTACAAGGTCTATCTTAATTTTATAGCTTCTAGGTTTTCTGTCTTAGTTAATAGGGCTCCTGATATCTAGCTGTACCTAAAGTCTCCTAAATTTTCTTGCAGGATATATGCTATTTTAAATTTTAAATAATTTATCTGAATTAATTTTTCTATCTAGTATAAGATGAAGGTCTAACATTTTTTTGGATGGATAGCCTGTTGCACCAATACTATTTATTAAGTAAATCCTTTTTCATGACTAGATACATTGTTTTTATCATATATTAAATTTTTACATATACTGAGTTACTTCTGGGTCTCTATTTTTTCCAGTTTTGTCTGGAGTCTCTATTTTGATCAGTTTGTCTACTCCTGTGCCAGTACTATACTATGCTCTATGTAATGCAATACAGTGCCTTGACAAGTACAGAGTTATTTCATTACAGTAACAGAAATGCATTCTTAAACATGTAAGCATTAAGAAAATGCACCTTTGAGTACTTAAGAACATTTGAGTTCATCTGAAAAAATTATTTAATAAAATTCAGGCAACAAAGAGATAAATAAAGAAAAGAAATTAGAAAGTAGGGAGATCAGGCCATAAAAGGACTCATGGGGAACATAAAATTCATTGAAATAAAAAGCTATCATCAAACAACTGTAAAACGTTGTTGTAAACAGTATGTATATAAATGTAATTATTATTGATAAATAAAATCAGTTGGTGGTTGTTTGGCAATTTGACAGTATGTATAAAAATTTATAACGCACATGACCTTTGACTCAGGGATTCTACTCACTGTTCAAAGGTGTATGCATGCTACTGTATTTTGTAGTGGCAAAAGACTGGAAACAACAATGAACTTAACACTTCATTGATGGGGAATTGGTTAAATCAGTGTTATATGAAACAATATATGAACATTTGTTAAGTGTCAAAAGCAGAGTACAAAGTGTTGTGTACAATATGCTCCCATGTATGTTAAAGTTATTGATACACACATATATCTGTATTTGCATAGAAACTGTTAGCAGGAAAAAAGCCAGGCACACCCACTGCTCTCTTGGAGTTTGTAGACTAGCAGGGAAGATATACATGCAACAAATAATTGCAAGTTTATTGAGTGCACAGAATAGTAGAGTTCTCTGAGGGAATACATTAAGTATGTAATAGGTAGATTTAATCAGGTTTAGGGGGTTAGTAAAGGGCTTTTGGGGGAAGTGATGTTTTAATTTTTACTTAATGAATGCTTACTATTTAATTTTAACATAAAATTATTTAGGAGTTAGATCAATGAAGATTTGAGCGAGATTGTGGGTGGGAAACAAACATTCCAGGTAGACAAATTGTAACTATGAAGGCTGTTGGTGGAGGTGAATGGGCTGGGAGGGGCATTGCATATTCAAAATATAGGATCACTATGACTGAAGCATAGAGGGCTGAGGTCGGCGTGGGAGAGGAAAAGAGCACAGCTGAAGCAGGTGAGGCAGGCAGGATTCATAGGACCACAGGCCATGGTCTGGAGTTTGGTCACTGCCCTTTGGGCAATGGTGAGTCACTGAAGGATTTTAATCTGTTAGGGCAGGAAAGTGGGGCAAAAACCTTATTAGATATGTTTTTTAAAAAGCTCTGACTGTTGTGTGTTGAATGCATAGGAGGAGAACAACAAGAGATGGAGAGGCTATTGTAGAAGTCCAAATGAGAGATGAAGTGTTGGCAGTGGAGAAGGAGAGAATGAATGGATTTAGAGATGTTTAGGCATCAGAATACATAAGATTTGGTAATAGATTGAATTCAGGTTAGGCATCAGAATAGATAAGATTTGGTAATAGTTTGAATGCAGGCAGTGAGGAAGATAGAAAAGTCAAGGAAGATTCCTGGTATGGAGCTGAACAGCTGTTTGAATGGTGCTGACGTTTACTAAGATAGGGAATACATAAGGAGGAAAAATAAATGAGAGATGATTCATTCAACTCTGGACCTATTGAGATTGAAATGGTAGGTAACATCCACACACAGATGACAGGTAGGCAGATACATGTATGGGTTCATCTGAAAGTCAGAAGAGATGTAGGCCTTGAGGTAGAGATTAGGAGTTGGTGATGTAGAGATATATCTGGAATCACTGAGTTTATGAGATTGCATTGTAAGAGAGTACGTAGTGCAGGGAGAAGGGAGCCTGCGGAGCACCTGTGTATTTAATGGTCAGGAAGAATGGGAGGATCACTGAAAAGGGAACTGAAAAGGGAAGTCAAAGATGTAGGAGAAAACTCTCCAAGTAGTTTCTGGGAAGTAAGGAAGTGTGTGTCTTAAGAAGACAGTAGTCACCTGTGTCAATGTGCTAAGAGCTAAGATGTTGAGTTCCAAGGAAGCCTGAGACATGTCTACTGGTACTGGTTACAAGGAGGCTTCTTTGTAATGTGTTAAAAAGTAACCAGGATAAGTGGAGTGAAAACTCATCTAGATGTAGGTTGAAGGTAAACATGAGGTGAGAATATAGAGTTGAGGTTTATTCTTTTTTATTTTTTATTTTTTATTTTTTTTGAGACGGAGTCTTGCTCTGTCGCCCAGGCTGGAGTGCAGTGGCCAGATCTCAGCTCACTGCAACCTCCGCCTCCCGGGTTCACGCCATTCTCCTGCCTCAGCCTCCCGAGTAGCTGGGACCACAGGCACTGGCCACCTCGCCCAGCTAATTTTTTGTATTTTTAGTAGAGACGGGGTTTCACCGTGTTAGCCAGGATGGTCTCGATCTCCTGACCTCGTGATCCGCCCGTCTTGGCCTCCCAAAGTGCTGGGATTACAGGCTTGAGACACCGCGCCCGGCCGAGGTTTATTCTTTTAAGAAATTTTGTTGTGAAGTGGAGGACAGAGGCAGAACAGAAACTTGAGGGTACATGGGTCCTAGAAAGTTTATATTTTTATTTTTAAAATATCAATAATAAGGCACCAGTAAAGAAAGAGGGGTTGGAGATAAGATATAAAAAAAGAAAAAAACCATTTTTGTCAAGATTCCTGAGAAGGCTGGGGAGGGTGGGGGTGAGACCTGGAGCACAGAGAGAGGGATGCTTGGCTACTAGTAAGAAGTATGAAACAGGAGAAGGGAAGGTGCAGATACAAGTGGGCATGTGGATGTGATGACAAGATATTCAGGTAACTTCCACCTGCCGGAAGTTGGGGTGGGGTCAGCTGCTAAGAGCTAACAGTGCTGGGTGAGCCATCTGAGAAGCAGAAGAAGGCTTGCATAGTTGCGGGGTGCTGGAGAGGGAGCTGACTGGAAACTCAGCAGTCACTAGAGAGCCTTGCACTTCTTTATATGAGAGGCAAAATCCTGAGGTTTGGGTAGTGTGATTTGAATTATTTTAGGTAAAATCCGGGTAGAGCTATCTATAAACAGTTTATAGACCACCTCCAGTGTAAACTTTTAATAGTCACATGAAAAACAACACAAAACAAAACTTTTGAAGAGTAGACTGGTTCTCCTGTACCATGATGTAAACTGAAAGTCAATGTCAACTAAAAAAATCTAGAAAAATATGGATATAACCATATACACCTTAAGCATTTGAGACATATACAATTCAAATATACAAAGCAAATATTTTAGAGTTTTTTCCTCTATACTATCACCGAATGATTTTTTGGGACAAGTGCTGGGCTAGAGGGAAAAGACTATGGAGTTTGGAGTCAGGGAGATTTGGCTTAATCTAGCATTACTGATGACCAGAAAGTCCTATCACTGGGTGTATTAGGTCCTTCTTGCATTTCTATAAATAAATACCTGAAATTGGGCAATTTATAAGAAAAGAGGTTTAATTGGCTCACTGTTCTATAGGCTATAGAAGAAGCATGCTGGCACCTGCTTCGGAGAGGCCTCAGGGAGCTTTTGCTTATGGCAGAAGGCAAAGCCGGAGCAGACACTTTACATGGCAGAAGCAAGAGCAAGAGAGCGAGAGGGGAGGTGCTGCACACTTTTAAACTATGAGACCTCAGGAGGACTTACTATTACAAGAACAGTACCAAAGCAGTGGGTGCTAAACCATTCATTTGAAATCTGCGCCCATGATCAAATCACCTCTCACCAGGCCCCACCTCCAACAGTGGGGATTATACTTCAACATGAGACTTAAGCAGGGACACACATCTAAACTACATCACTGGGCTTCAGTTTTCTCATCTTTAAGTTAATAAAATCTACCTGAATTGTGTTGTTGTGAGGATTGAGTAAAGTGATCTATATAAAAGATCTAGATTTGTGCATGGCATGTATTGTGTGCTCAGAGGAATTCTTTTACTTATTCTTGACTTATAGGATCTATAAGATTTATTTACAGGGCTCCCCTGAATGATCTCTTCTTGCCTGTCCAATCAACCTATAAACATTTATCTAACACTAGTCATCTGGTGCTTAGTCCTGTGCTAGGAACCAAGGAAACAAAGAAAAATGAGCCGTAGTCTTTGCCCTGGAGCTCTTTGTGCTGCACTTAAAATATGTTTTCATGTAAGAGTTTTACAAACACATTTCCTGAGTCTGTTAGTTGCTTAACTAAATTGACTATGTAATATTCTAGCCCAGTGGCTAATATATCAGAGCCATCTATTGTATCTTATTTTTCTTGTCCTTTTCCCCCAAAGTAAAATATAGGCAATAGCAGTTTTATAACCAATTGATGTAAGGAAATCTGATGTATGATTTAGAATTACAAGTAGCATACAATAGGTATAGAAAGGAACCATTGACAGCAATAACCATCTTAGGAAAGCTGACCTTTGGGCATGGACTTCCAAGATTGGTTGCCTGTTTTGCCCTAAATAGAATCCCTGACATGGTCTAAAAGTTCCACATCCTTTTGTGACCCTGCCGGTGTTTCCTGTGGTTTTGCCTCAGGGATATCCTTTTCATTTCTGAGGGCTGAATTTCTGACACTCATATCTGATTTAGATTTCTCAAGGTTCCTTGAAACAGTTTTTCTTCTTACTAAAATTTAGAATTTGATGTCTAATCTTTCTTTTAGCTCAGTAAGAGGAATCGAATTCTCTGAATCTGTAATGGGTCACTGCCTTTCAGTCTGATGCTGTAACTTTATTAGTTCCTATGCTATTCATTTTCTTAGTGAATTCTATCTTTTTTGTTTGTTTTATGAAATTAAAAAAATTTTGTGTGTGCATTTTTTATTGGAGAAAATTAAAATATGTAAGATCAGAGCATAAGATGTAAAACACCTCATTTTTTTCTCCTCATCCCTTCCACTTCCTATAAGTAACACTGTTAACACTTTTTTGCAGATATTATTCTATATATTTTCATGCATATGAATGTCTATATGAAAGATGCATATATGTATATATTTTAACAAAGCTGAGATTTTAGGATACAAATTCTTCCATGATTGGCTTTTCTTACTTAAGAGATATTGGAGCTATTTGGAGTTACCTCATTGTTATTAACAGCTGCAGATAATCCTGTATCATGGATAAAACCAAACTCCTCATGATATCCAAAGCTGAACCTCTGGGTGTTGCCTTCCATACCTGATCCTCCCACATTCTTCTCTATGTCAGTTCAGTTCATAGCTGCTCAGGCTGGAACAAAAATCCTTCAGTTATCTTTCACCTCACCCCTCTTTTTCTTTTTAGCAATTATCATCTGACATATATTTATTTATTGCTGTATTTATTACCTATCTCCTCACAGGTATATAAGCCTCATTTTTTCAGGTTGGGAACAAGAGATGGTGACAGTAAAAAGCACCAGGTAAACCTACTGAAAGAAGAAAAAAGTGTGTGTGGGGGAGGGATGCACATTTCACCAACCCTGGGCTGTCTCTCCTCTGTAACTTCTGTAGGAATTCAGGTCTTTACTCCTTAATTACCTGGTATCCCCAACTCTCAAGTGTCTGTTCTCCTGGAATATTTTACTGCTCACATTTGTTCAGTCCATAAGTCTTATCAATTTTTCTAAATATATTGTGGCACTCATCCACTTCTCTTTAACACTATTGCTGTTGCCCTATTCTAAGACATCAAATTGGCCAAGACTATTGCTAGAGCCTCCTAAACTGGCCTCTGCCAGCTACTGTGCCCGGCCTTTGCTTTCTCTTCCCATAGTCTCCACGCTGTACTCAGAGTGATCTTTTCACAATGCACAGCTTAAAACCTGTCAGTGACTTCCCCTTGTCCATACCCAGGAGTCAAACTCATGATCTCTCACATTGCCTACAGGGCTCTGCCTGTCTTTCCAGCCCCTTTATGACTCATTTACTCCCTTACCTCCTATACTTCAGCCATGCTGATTTTCTGTCAGTTCTCTCTCAGGCCTTTGCACAAGCAATTCTCCTGGCAGGAATGCTCTTTCTTTTCACCTTTCATCTTACATCATTTAGGCTTCACCTTACGTATCTTTTTCTTAGAAATGCCTTCCATGACTCCATAGACTGTGTTCTGGACTTTTCCTGTGTAATATGCACATACTTGTACTTGGTTAGTATCTGTCGTCCTAGTGAGACTATATGCTCCCTGGGAACAGAGGCCATGTTTGGCTTCATTACTGCCAGACATACATTGGATTCTCAAAAGATGTTTGCTGAATGAGTGAATGTGGTATAAACCTTGGAAGAGTGAAAATTCTCGGAAATTACTGCCTCAGCTTTGACTCAAGAGGTGACAGTATGGCATAAACTTGTACAGATGAGAGGAAATAGAAGGAGGAAATAGAAGAAGAAATTGGATGGGGCAGAATCTTTTTCTGTAGTCTCTCCTGAATTAGGTTCCATCAATGCCCTAGTGAATTAGGGTTAAGACCAGAACTACACTGTAGTTAAGAAAGAATTATTTTCCACTTTTGCATATATGTGTATAATTTAATTACATTTAATTAAATATATGATGTAATATATGAAATTATACCATAATTAAATTATATATTGCATATATTTACATATAATATATAGTATGATATAATATACATACTTATATATATAATGTATGTAATTAATTGTTTAGAAATTAATTTTTAGAAAGTTGAATGTGTTTCATTCCATAGCATTGGTTACTTCTCAAACAATTCTTTTATCCTATAAAGATTAGGTTAAAATAATGCCTTGAGCTATTCTTTTTTTTTTTTTTTTACAGCTTGATGTGTGCAGTATATTGTGCATCAATTACACCTCAGTAAAGTTGTTTTAAAAAAACATTGCCCATAGTTTCCAATCTTGGGTCTAAAATTTTGGCTTTAAAGTAGTTTTTTTGAAAACCCAGTGCATAACCTTCTTGGGAAACTGGAATCTGGACACTTTCATTAGAAATTAAACTATTTTTTCAGATTATAAGTAACTCTCATCTCTCCTGATTTTGCCAGGACCTAATAGATCTGGGACTACTGCCCTCATCTCACTAGGCTTCTGTATCATCTAGAAAATGAGGACTGTAATAGTGCATGTAATGCACTTAGGACTAGATTGATAACTGCTATAATTATGATTATTCTATCCTTCCACCTCAAGTTATTCTTAAAGACTTGACTTAGTCTCAACTGACTTTTTTTTCCTTTTCTTTAGTGGCCTCACCTGGAATAATTTTAACTCCATTGATGCCTCCTACAATCAGATAATCAAATCAGCCACCTCTCTGGAGAAATAATGAAAACAGACTGTTCTGTTCTTATTCTTAATTTAACATTTTTTCATCTTATAAATTGGATACAATTGAAGGTAAAAAGATACAAAGTTTGCTAAAGTTTTGAGTGACAGAAGATAGAATATGATCTCAGCGGCCGGGTGCGGTGACTCATGCCTGTAATCCCAGCACTTTGGGAGGTCAAGGCGGGCGGATCACAAGGTCGGGAGATCCAGACCATCCTGGCTAACACGGTGAAACCCCGTCTCTACTAAAAATACAAAAAATTAGCCTGGCGTGGTGGCGGGCGCCTGTAGTCCCAGCTACTTGGGAGGCTGAGGCAGGAGAATGGCGTGAACCGGGGAGGCAGAACTTGCAGTGAGCCGAGATCGTGCCACTGCACTCCAGCCTGGGTGACAGAGCGAGACTCCATCTCAAAAAAAAAAAAAAAAAAAAAAGAATATGATCTCAGATGTAATTGCAGCATTGTTAAATTGGGACTATAATTTAAGAATTTAACCATCGTATTTAAAATTTGAGGGTTTTGTTTAACTGCAAGAATCCGTAAACGATGATGCCATTTTAAAGAGGAAAGAAATGAAAAGTAAATGGCACGGCTAACTTTTCTATTATATTTAGGTGCACTAACTTTTCTATTATATTTAGGTGCACCCGTAGAAAAGAACAAATTTAGCTCCTAGATTCCTTATGACAGACAGGCACAACACAGCAAGAAAGAAGCGTCTGATCATACTTACTCTTTAATCTGCAATGCTGGTTACAGCAGAATTTATAATCAGTTGATTTGCCGAACTGTCAACAACCTCTCTGCTCCCATGTTTATCTTCATGATTGCTTATTTATTGCGGGAGCATGATATTTATTCTTAATAATATGCTAATCATAATTGCTAAGGAAATTGTTGGTTAGCCTGTCTGGCATTAGAGGATCAAAAGGAAGTTACAATGGACATAAAAAACATTTCATTAGAAAACAAAAAGAATTGAAAGAGAGCACCCTTTGATATCATTATGATTCCGCTCTTACAAATTATCAATAACAACTAGACTAACAAAATTCACTGTAAATATACAAAGCCAGGTTGTTGCAACATGTAAATTAGAGTTTGCTCCAATCTGTGGATGCTGCAGAAGTTCTCACAGGGGACAGTAATAAGTAGTGGTTGCCCTAAGCAGAGAGCCAGTCCTACCTTAGTTCTACATCTTTTACTCTCTTCTTGCCTTTTGCTTTTGTGTTTCCAGCCTATTTTTGCTCCCTGGAATTCTCTATCTTTCCTTCTCCACTCTCCACAGGACGTTTTGATAGAAATACATCATAATTCCATGTATGACTTCTTCTTGGAATATTTATATGTATAATTACTTTATCTCTCATTGGAAAATTGGATTTTTGTTCCTGCTTAATTTTGAACATCACTTTTTTTGTGTTTGTTTTGTTCTTTTTAAATAAGGAGCACGATCCTAGTGTCTTTAAAAATAGACTGTTTTCTACTTTGCCTTCTGGTGAAATGAATTCTGGATCTGAAATGAGACATGGAATGAATAAAGGAACTGCTGCCCAATGAGTTGAGTTATAGCAGAGAATAAAGAGACATCCAGAGAAGATTTAGAAAATATTTTCCTTGTAAGATTGTGTAAGCTTAGGCTGAGCGCGGTGGCTCATGCCTGTAATTCCAGCACTTTGGGAGGCCGAGGCAGGTGGATCATGAGGTCAGGAGTTCAAGACCAACCAGGCCAAGATGGTGAAACCCCATCTCTACTAAAACTACAAAAATTAGCCAGACACAGGGGCGGGTGCCTGTAATCCCAGCTACTCGGGAGGCTGAGGCAGAAGAATCGCTCGAACCAGGTGGCAGAGGTTGCAGTGAGCCAATATCACGCCACTGCACTCCATCCACCCTGGGCAACAGAGTGAGACTCTGTCTCAAAAAACAAAACAAAACAAAACCCCAAAACATTATGTAAGCTTAAAAAACCCTTAAAATGTATCTATGGTAATATACTTAGAAATACGAGGAAAATGCAAAAATGACATTTAAAATGAAATGCAATAAAAATAATTTGCAATCATTTTGCCTATAATTCTTAGGGAATTCTCCATATGGTTTGGTAAGAATCTAATTATGGGAAAAATTTACCCAAGAAAATAAAATGGGACTTTCTCTCAGATAACTGACAAGAGGTAGCCTAGAAAACAATATTGCTGAAACAAATAAAAATGAATCAAGGCCAAAATGCCTTAGATGTGCTTGAAAAAAATCAAGACGTTATTTAGAAGTATTTAGTAACTATTTCCATAGCAGACTTCAGAGAACGGGCTTGCAGTCAATGTGGTTCTCTCTGTAAAACCTGGGTGGCAGTGTCAGTAACCATTTATTCTGTGATCATTTGGAAGTTAGAGAGAGCTGGCTTGGAAAATGGGGAGATTTATAGAAAAATAAAGCTTATTATATATAAATAGCCTGAACATTTGATGAAAATAGTCAATCACACATAACCTAACCAGAAAAGAGAGGTGAAGAAATTATATACATCTGCAAAAGGTTCTAAATAGAATATATTTCAAAGTTACAATACTATGAGGGCCCAAAAGAGGATACTGCTGGATCAGTGAAATGTGATTAAATGATTTAGGTTGAATATGATACCAGTACCATGCTATTTTGGTTACTGTAGCCTTATAGTATAGTTTGAAGTCAGGTAACATGATGCCTCCAGCTTTGTTCTTTTTGCTTAGGATTGTCTTGGCTATGCGGGCTCTTTTTTGGTTCCACGTGAAATTTAAAGTAGTTTTTTCTGATTCTGTGAAGAAAGTCAATGGCAGCTTGATGGGAATAGCATTGAATCTATAAATTACTTTGGGCAGTATGGCCATTTTTATGATATTGATTCTTTCTATTGATGGGCGCAGAATGTTTTTCCATTTGTTTGTGTCCTCTTTTATTTCCTTGAGCAGTGGTTTGTAGTTCTCCTTCAAGAGGTCCTTCACATCCTTTGTAGGTTGTATTCCTAGGTATTTTGTTTTCTTTGTAGCAATTGTGAATGGGAGTTCGCTCATGAACAAACAGAGTTGGCTCTCTGTTTGTCTATTATTGGTGTACGGGAATGCTTGTGATTTTTGCACATTGATTATGTCTCCTGAGACTTTGCTGAAATTGCTTGTCAGCTTAAGGAGATTTTGGACTGAGATGATGGGGTTTTCTAAATATACAACCATGTCATGTGCAAACAGAGGTAATTTGAGTTCCTCTCTTCCTATTTGAATAACCTTTATTTCTTTCTCTTGCCTGATTGCCCTGGCCAGAACTTCCAATACTGTGTTGAATAGGAGTGGTGAGAGAGGGCATCCTTGTCTTGTGCTGGTTTTCAAAGGGAATGCTTCCAACTTTTGCCCATTCAGTGATATTGGCTATGGGTTTGTCATAAATTGCTCTTATTATTTTGAGATATGTTCCATCAATACCTAGTATATTGAGTGTTTTTAGCAAGAAGAGGTGTTAAATTTTATTGAAGGGCTTTTCTGCATCTATTGAGATAATCATATGGTTTTCGTTGTTGGTTCTATTTATGTGATGGATTACGTTTATTGATTTGCATATGTTGAACAAGCCTTGCATCCCAGAGATGAAGCTGACTTGATTAGGTGGATAAGCTTTTTTTTTTTTTTTTTGAGACAAAGTCTTGGTCTTGTTCCCCAGGCTGGAGTGCAATGGTGCTATCTCGGCTCACTGCAACCTCTGTCTCCCAGGTGCAAGCAATTCTCCTGCCTCAGCCTCCTGAGTAGCTGGGATTACAGGTGCATACCACCACGCCCAGCTAATTTTTTGTATTTTAAATAGAGATGGGGTTTCACCATATTGGTCAGGCTGATGGGTAGGCTTTTTAATGTGCTACTGGATTCAGTTTGCCAGTATTTTACTGAGGATTTTCGCATTGATGTTCATCAGGGATATTGGCCTGAAATTTTCTTTTTTTATTGTGTCTCTGCCAGGTTTTGGTATCAGAATGATGCTGGCCTCATAAAATGAGTTAGGGAGGAGTCTCTCTTTTTCTATTGTTTGGAATAGGTTCAGAAGGAATGGTACCAGCTCCTCTTTGTACCTCTGGTAGAATTCGGCTGTGAATCCATCTGGTCCTGGGCTTTTATTGGTTGGTAGGCTGTTAAATACTGCCTCAATTTCAGAACTTGTTATTGATCTATTCAGAGATTTGAGTTCTTCCTGGTTTAATCTTGGGAGGGTGTGTGTGTCCAGGAATTTATCCATTTCTTCTAGATTTTCTAGTTTATTTGCACAGAGATGTTTATAGTATTCTCTGATGGTAGTTCGTATTTCTGTGGAATCAGTGGTGATCTCCCCTTTATCATTTTTATTGTGTCTGTTTGATTCTTCTCTCTTTTCTTCTTTATTAGTCTGGCTAGTGGTCTATGTATTTTGTCAGTGTTTTCAAAAAACCAGCTGCTGGATTCATTGATTTTTTTTGAAGGGTTTTTCATGTCTCTATCTCTAGTTTTACTCTGATCTGTTTCTTGCCTTCTATTAGCTTTTGAATTTGTTTGCTTTCGCTTCTCTAGCTCTTTTAATTGTGGTGTTAGTGTGTCGATTTTAGATCTTTCCCACTTTCTCCTATGGGCATTTAGTGCTATAAATTTCCCTCCAAGCACTGCGTTAGCTGTGTCCCAGAGATTCTGGTACATTGTGTCTTTGTTCTCATTGGTTTTAAAGAACTTCGTTATTTTTGCCTTAATTTCATTATTTACCCAGTAGTCATTCAGGAGCAGGTTATTTAGTTTCCATGTAGTTGTGTGGTTTTGAGTGAGTTTCTTAATGCTGAGTTCTAATTTGATTACACTCTGGTCTGAGAGACTGTTTGTTATGATTTCCATTCTTTTGCATTTGTCGAGGAGTGTTTTACTTCCAATTATGTGGTGACTTTTAGAATAAGTGCTATGTGGTGCTGAGAAGAATGTATATTCTGTTGATTTGGGGTGGAGAGTTCTGTAGATGTCTATTAGATCCACTTGGTCCAGAACTGAGTTCAAGTCCTGAATATCCTTATTAATTTTGTCTCATTGATCTATCTAATATTGACAGTGGGATGTTAAAGTCTCCCACTATTATTGTGTGGGAGTCTAAGTCTCTTTGTAGGTTTCTAAGAACTTGCTTTATGAATCTGGGTGCTCCTGTATTAGGTGCATATATATTTAGGATAGTTAGCTCTTCTTGTTGCATTGATCCCTTCAACATTATGTAATGCCCTTCTTTGTTTGTTTGTTTGTTTCTGATCTTCGTTGGTTTCAAAGTCTGTTTTATCAGAGACTAGGATTGCAACCCCTGCTTTTTTGTCACTTTCCATTTGCTTGGCAAATCTTCCTCCATCCCTTTATTTTGAGCCTGTGTTTGTCTTTGTACATGAGATGGGTCTCCTGAATACAGTAAACTGATGGGTCTTGACTCTATCCAATTTGCCAGTCTGTGCCTTTTAACTGGGGCATTTAGTCCATTTACATTTAAGGTTAATATTGTTTTGTGTGAATTTGATCCTATCATTATGATGCTAGCCGGTTATTTTGCCCCTTAGTTCATGCAGTTTGTTCATAATGTCAATGGTCTTTTGGTTTGTTTTTGCAGTGACTGGTACTGGTTTTTCCTTTACATATTTAGTGCTTCCTTAGGAGCTCTTGTAAGGCAGGCCTGGTGGTTTCAAAATTCTTCAGCATTTGCTTGTCTGTAAAGGATTTTGTTTCTCCTTCACTTATGAAGTTTAGTTTGGCTGGATAGAAATTCTGGGTTGAAAATTCTTTTATTTAAGAATGTTGAATATTGGCTCCCACTCTCTTCTGGCTTGTAGGGTTTCTGCAGAGAGATCTGCTGTCAGTCTGATGGGCTTCCCTTTGTGGGTAACCCAACGTCTCTCTGGCTGCCCTTAACATTTTTTCCTTCATTTCAACCTTGGTGTATCTGGCGATTATGCATATTGGGGTTGTTCTTCTAGAGGGGTATCTTTGTGGTGTTCTCTGTATTTCCTGAATTTGAATGTTGGCCTGTCCTGGCTAGGTTGGGGAAGTTCTCCTAGATAATATCCTGAAGAGTGTTTTCCAACTTGGTGCCATTTTCCCCATCACTTTCAGGTACACCAATCAGACATATGTTTGGTCTTTTCACATGGTACCATATTTTTTGAAGGCTTTGTTTGTCCCTTTTCATTCTTTTTTCTGTAATCTTGTCTTCATACTTTATTTCATTAAGTTCATCTTCAATCTCTGATATCCTTTCTTCCACTTGATTGATCCGGCTGTTGATACTTGTGTATGCTTCATGAAGTTCTCGTGCTGGGTTTTTCAGTTCCATCAGGTCATTTATGTTCTTCTCTAAACTGGTTATTCTAGTTAGCAGTTCTTCTAATCTTTAACCAAGGTTCTTAGCTTCCTTGGTGGGTCCATTCTTAAAGGTAGCACTGTAATAGACAAACATTTCTTTTGGGGGAACAAACTATCTATCTCCAATTTTTAGTTCAGTTTTGTATCATGTGGTAGAATATTGCACCAAGTAATGTCAAAAGATGACTTATGAAGTCTCAACGCTGCCACTTACTAAATGTGTGATCTTTGGCAAATTTGTAAAACTATGCTTTTGAATGGGTATAATAGTATCTACCTTACTGGGTTATTGTGAGGCTCAAAGGAGTTAACAGATGTGAATGTACTATACAAATACTAAGTAAAAGCCTGTAATGCTAAAGTAGTTTAATTCTCTCCTTCAGCTGAGCCAAACTAAAGTCCTGTAAATCAGTAGCTTATATCACAGTCTTCTGAAATTTAACAATTTCCAAGTAGGCTTAGCATTGGAAAGTTATTTCACCATGGAATAGAGTATGGGGGAAACTTAAGAGTGTATAGTCATGGGGGACTATTGCTTATCAGTAGTTTGGTTGAATGGAGATGCTAATTTGCAATGTATCATCATATTTTAAAAACTCAATTAGTTTTCTGGAGGTAATTTTGCATTGAATGCATTCAATTAACTTCTCTAGAATAATTTTTTGCTTGGTGACTTTAGTTTCTGAGAACAATAACCAGTAGTTGCTCTGTTCACTAGATCTGTCTTTTGTAGATTGCAGTGTCATTGCCACTCGATCTTACTTTCTCGTAAGAAAAACTTTTCAGATCTTGGCTTCAAAGGTGCTGAAAAGAAAAATTTGGCATTTATAATATGCTTTATTGAGTCAAAAAAAAAACCTGGTAAATTAAGTGAAAAAAAGAAAATAAAACTTTTTTTTTTCAATTTAATTGAGCTAAAATGACTGCCAAAAATGACTATGATGACATATAGTGGATTTTTATGAAAGCATTGAATAGAATATATATGGTTCTTTCAGTTGGAATGAAGAGCACAGTTCTGTGATTTCAGTCTGGTTCTGTGCTGAATGTCTTTATTTAAGATATCTGTATTTTACACTTTTGGTCCTGTCTTTCCTATTGTGACAAGTTGCTACCTCCTCATGTCACCTCGATCAATCCTACATGAATTTTGTTGTGAACATTTGTATATAAATATCAATTTGTTCAATTTCATGTGAAAATCCTGGCCCCCCTCCTCACTTTTGAAGCAGATTCAGATGTAAACTGTCTTTTTAATTTTTAGGTCCTTCTTTATTTATTTAACACATGTGTTTTGGATGTAAATTTAAAAAAACATTAATTTTCTAAAGTCCTAATCATGGTATACGGAAGGATCTTTTTGTATTCACATAGAAATGTTTTCTAGTTTCCAAGTGGATTTAGTATGTTAATCTGTTAATAGTAAAGACTGGGAATGTTGTATTATTAATATATTCACATAATAACCAGCAGGTTTCATGAAATGCATATGTGACCATAATTTCACAATAAAACAGGTAAAACAAGAATATTTTAAATATAATTTTTATGTCACATTTGGTTTTTAAAATAAAATGGAATGATCAGATTTTCGAAAAGCAAGTGGCAGAATTATCTTTGATTATTGCCCCCAAATCACTTTTAGTGATTTTTAATAATATGTGGTTAGTTTTAAACATTTGTTTTAGGTCCTATTTCTTTGATTTCTTTGTTTTTACTCCTACTCCTACCATTCTATGTATGACTCAAATAATCACTTCTAATTATTCTTGATAACATTCAGTACTTTTTTCCCCCTTTTTTTGATTTCTTGACATGATTTTGAATATCATGGTATTTTTCCTGCAAATTGCTTCCTTTAAAGAGATTCTAGGAATCAACCTGTATATATGTTATATTATTCTTATCAACAGGAGAACTTATGATTTTTTAAAAGAAATAGTAAAAGATGAAAAGATAACCTGAAATGGATAACAGAACATAAACTGAATGGGCAGAAATAAAGACGGTTAAAGAAAAAATGTGGTAAAGGATAAAGAAACAGGTCCTAGGGGATTATTTTAGGATACAATAGACAATGTAATACAGTAAAAAAAGAAAAACAGAAATGAAAGTCCTGAAGATAGTTGGGAAAAAATAGCAAGAAGGTATATTTAGGCAAGGCAGAAATAAAAAGTCAAAGGCTATGAGAAAACAAGATTTATTTTAAAATCCAAGTAAAGACTTGAAACATTTGTAATATATTGAGAATAACTGAACTACAAAACATACAGGAAAATATTCACAGAGGCAAAAACATTAAAAAGAATTTTAAAGTGTATTACATTTCTATGCAGATTATTTCTATTTTTGAAAAGTGGCTATATTCAGATTAAAGATTACCACACAGTAATGTTTCTATGGTACAGTTTACCTTCATAGAGTTTATGTGTTTAAACTAATGCCATCAGAATGAAAAAGGACATTGTTAAAGATATTATGTAAAGGTAAAGATCCAATCTAGAGAATATATTTGAAGGGAAACTTTCTTATTACGGTACAACACCAGCTGTCCTAAAGGCTTTATAGAACATAATTATGATTAAGCAGCACTCCTGCTGCTGGTGTAGGAGTTATAGCCAATAATAATGCATTGACATTTATATGGTTGTGATGCTCTGACCTGAACTTGCGTAACTAGTGCCCTAGTAATTGCCAAGTGTTTCACATTCACTGTAATGCCAAGATAAAAATAGCAAAGTTGATTAAATACAGTTAGATGTTAATATAAAATAATAAAGTTAAGTACTTCATATAATGTTGTTCCTGACAATTTGTTTTCCTCATTGGGTAAGTGAATGCAATTTATGGAAAAATAGCCCTTCATATTATTTCCCTAAAGTTAGTCACCATGAATAATTAGTCTTTACTAAGCAGTTATTAAATCTTCACTCGCATTGTAAATCAGTTGAAAATGAGGAGCAGTAGGAGAAAGCAAGATTAGATTTTTAGAATGCTATTTTTTGTGCGTTTTAAGCTACTAGGTCACCAGGTTTTTGTATTATGGTAATATATCAGATAATAAAATTTGATTTATTTAAACCTCCTCTTAAACATTTTCACCTTCCTCAATGCTGAAGACTTTGTAAAAGTTGAATATTAACTTACAGTTCTATTAAATTTTCCTCCAAATCAGATATTTCCCTCACTTCCTTATTTTGTGATAATAAATGTACTAATGGATGCTTTCATTGATGGGCCCCCTACTTAAGGAAAATGAAAACTAAAAATGATTCTGGTTCTTTAAAAGTTTATTCCTATGGCACCATCGTGTAAGCATACATATGGGACAGTAAAAATGGAAGACGACACATTAAATGACATTATTATAAAATGCAATACTCTTGGAATGATCCCTTATTAAATTAGGCTCTATGATCTGAGATGAATTTCCCCGATCCCTAATCCATCACTGGAGAAATATTAAAAGATAGGTCTCAACTGGTATTAGAATCGCACTCAGTCTCTACTTTCATTATTTTGAATTAGGGTGCTACTGGGGGAAAGCCTCTTAATGAGAATTAGAGTGATTCACTGGCCTTCTTTTGGATTTTGACAAGTAAAATATTAACTCTTCAGTCACAGCTGTCTGAATTAAAATACTTGGCAGCCGCAGATGCACAAATTAAATTGGCCTTTATGTTTCCATATTGCTGACCTCCTTAGAGGCAAAAACATCAAACTCAACAATAACAAAAAAGTCACAGTGTGTCATTTCTTGGAAGAAAATATATTTATTGAAGTTTTTATATTTGTTTCAGTTTTAACATATAATTGAACATCTCTAAGACATTTTGAAGTGAAATTTTGTTTTAATTATAAATTACATAAACTTCAGCTACACATCAGTTATTTTAAACCATTAACCATTTGTTAAAATAATCAGTGACATTTTGGGGTTTTCTTGCTTGTTTAGATCCCATTAAGCAGATCTGTGAGTTGAATATCAGAGTAAATACAGTGAATTCAGCATCAAAACATTTAAAGCATATTTGCTTGGAAATACACACAAAGATTTATCCTTCTTTTCAATCCAAAAATAGATTGCATTGAAGATGAAAAATTAATCTGGTGGAATTGATTTTCTCCTAAATATCGTGTTCAAATTTAACATTTATTATACAGCTAAACAAAAAAAATAAAATCTAGGTTTGTTGTTTTTAAAAAATAATGGCAATTTGTATCTATGTCTTGCTCAATGGAGTTAGTGATTTGAATGAATACTCAATAGAGTTAGTAATTTATAGAGTAATTCAAATAATGATAAAAAAATCTGGCCTGTCATTACATACTGGTTTCGGACTTCTTTGCCTTTCTGTGGTCACTATAACATCATCTTCCACTCCTCTGTAATTACTACTCATTGATCTAAACTTGTGATTGGTTGGACAATGATTTGAGATAGACACTGATGAATGAATCTTACCCATCTTACTTTACACATCCAATAAAGTGATGAACTCAGGGACATGTTTGTGAATCTAGGTTTTCCCTAAAACCGTGGAACTAACAAAAAGGATTAGGAAAGTGCCTCTCCATTTCCCAATGAGGTTCAGTTTATGAGAGAAAAGCTCTTCTTTGAAGGAATTAGGAGAACCCTCAGCATTATATAAACTATAATTCTGGAGACAGTGTGATATTTATATGCCCTATGGAATCATGCTTCTATATCTTTGGGCAAATGTGGGCCAAATACTAAATTATGAGTCTTCTAATGAATTTTGTTTGTGTAAGTGCATACACTTTTATGTAGATGAAAAAAAAATACTCAGAGATCTAAGGTTATTTAATTTTAATAGACAAGAATCCTAGGCATGATATGCAATGAAATTGTATGTAATTATTTTATTTCTCCAAAACTTTAGGATTTGGCCAGATGAAGAAAAACATTTATTTATTTATTTATTTATTTATTTATTTATTTATTTATATTTTGAGACAGAGTCTCACTCTGTCACCCAGGCTGGAATGTAATTGGTGC